>NC_037675.1:9406962-9704507 GCF_003255815.1 Theropithecus gelada
TAAGGACTGTTGGTGGACAACAGGCAACTATTCTTCCCTCTTCCTTGTTAACAGAATCCTGGCTTTGAGGAGGCGATGTAATAACATAAAAGTCTACATTTCCCAGCTGCTCTTGCAGGTAGGAAAACTAAATTCTGTCCATAAACAAAAGTGTTATGTGGGACTTCTGCAGTCTACATAAATGGAGCTCTACATAAATGGAGCTAATCAGGCTGGAAGACACACATCTGATGTTCTTCCACCATTTTTCCTTCCTACTGTCTGGGATATAGATGTTAGAGTTGGAGTCCTAGCAGCCATCTTGGACTACAGGGCAACCTTGTAAACAGGAACCAAGCATTACAGATGAAGAATAAGAATACAGTAGCCTGTGTTTCTGACAACTGTGGAGTGGCCAACAAGGAATAGCTTGACTTTAGATTTCTTTTGCATAAGCAAGAAATTTCTATCTTGTTTCAGTCACAGCTAATTTGAGGTTTTCTGTCATATGCAGTAAAAACTAATTCTAACGGATATGAGATTTATTCATAGTATTTCAAAACTGTGTAGACAACTTTGGTGCAGCCCCAAGAGTTCTGAGACGAATTCATGGTCCCTGCCCTCCCAGAACTCCCTGCACAGCAGGTGGACTAGGTAAGCAGGCCATTACAACACTGGCTGGTAAGGGCTGTGTTGACGGTAATGCTCCAGGGTCTGCAACAGATGGCAAGGCAAACTTCCTCTCCTCCTCTCATCTTCTTTCAAATTGTACCTAAATTCAATTAACTCCACACGTGTTCTTGGTCTGATTTTGTCCCATTGCTTATACTGTATTTGATTTTAATATATTCTAGTACCTAATTTAAGCCTTGGAGTTGAAGAGAGGAAAAATGATAATGTGGACCAGATTTTATTTGGTTGGCACTTATAATTTTACAGCGAACCTGCATAGAATAATAAGCAACAGTTATAAACTTGCCAAGAATCAATTTTGCATGTGGAGCTTCATTCAACCAACAATTCTATAAACACTCTAGTGCTAGAAAATCGGCAGGATGATAAACTACAAATGTGATCTCTGTCATTTCCTTAATGAAGCAATTACTTTGATGCTAATGTGTCACAGTTGGTTCCTTCTGGTAGGTTCGCAGTCTCACTGACTTCAGGAATGAAGCTGCAGACTTTCACAGTGAGTGTTACAGCTCTTTGAGGTGGTGAGGACCAAAAGAGTGAGCAGCAGAAAGATTTATTGTGGACAGGGAAAGAACAAAGATCCCACAGCGCGGAAGGGGACCTGAGTGAGTTGCTGCTCCTGGCCGGGTGTGGCCAGCTTTTATTCCCTTATTTGTCCCCGCCCATGTCCTGCTGATTGGTCTATTTTACAGAGTGCTGATTGGTCCATTTTACAAACCTCTAGCTAGCCACAGAGTGCTGGTTGGTGCGTTTCTACAGAGCACTGATTCGTGCATTTTACAAATCTCTAGCTAGGTACAGAGCACTGATTGGTGCGTTTTACAATCCTCTGGTAAGACAAAAGTACTCCAAGTCCCCACTGGACCCAGAAAGTTCTGCTGGCTTCACCTTTCACTACCTTTTCTCTTCTGAAGGCACCTTAACAGTGCACTTGGCAAGCTTCTTACCTCTGGCCAATACTGTTCATAAGTATCAGAACCCTGGTGTCTGCAGATCTGGGCCAAATGGAAGCACAAAAAGTAATCTATATTGAGCACTTACTACGTGCCAGGCCTATTCCATATGTTATCTTAATCTTTCCCATACCACTGCAAGAAAGGTTTTAGAATCCTCTTCACCAGTAAGAACCAGACACCAGAGAGTCTGAGCCATCTGCTTCAGTCCTACCTAACTCTTGAGGGGCAGGGCAGGGTTTCAAATCCAGAACATCAAACTGTTTCTCAAAAATACCTTTCCTGGTGGTATCTTCTCATCATCTCCCAGTCTTTTAACCCTGGAATATCCGTCCGGTCTAAGCAGCTTTCTACCCAGGGATTCTATTTCCCAGGTTCCACCAGTCACAATCCTATCCCCTCTCCCAAATCTTTGTACACTTCCTTAAACCTTCCCTGCACCTCCCACCTCCCTCAAGGTGACCTCTGCTTTCTGGGAATTTCCCCGCCCCAGGCTTGACTCTTTCCTTCTTATCACTTTCTATGCTTTACCTTTTGTATCCTTAAGCAACCTACTTGAATTACTGATTTTCACTGGGAGGGAGAAAAGAGAGGACATTTATTGTGCACTCATTTTGTCTGGGAGTTTGTCTCCTTTAATCCCCCAAATAATCCGATGAAGAGTTTTTATCTGCCGCTTTACGGATGAGATTGGACACACACAGCAAGCTGAAGGAGTAGTCAGGAGGGAAAAGGACGAGGAATCACAAACCGTTCTCCCCCTCCGAGACGAGTGCATGGTGTGGGCGTCCAGGAAACGTTCCTGGAAGAAATTATTGGATGGATGGATGGATGAATGAATGAACATTTAAAGGCTGGCTTACAAAAGGAGTTTAGTGAGAAATAACACAGAGAGAGGAGCTGAAATACCCCGAAAAATACAGATTTCAAGTACAGGTGGGGTTTGGGGCTGCAGAAAGTCCCAAACATTCAAACAAGCCCAGAGTGAAAGAAAGGGTTTCATTAACACTCGGGCAAGTGTGGTTCTGCAGAGTCTAAAGAGATCTACAACACTTGTGAACCGAACACAAAAGAGGCATATGCAATCTACAATGCTCCCTCCGGAAAGCTCTAGAACACCGTCGCGTTTTGTTCCCAAACTTGAGCCGCTGGGGTGGGCAGGCGCCTGTCTCTTTAAGAATCTGGTCGAAGTCCTTTTCCTCGCCCCTCCCCGCCCCCGGCCCCCCCACGCCCCCGGTCCCCCCTGCCCCCTCGGGGCCGGCGCGGCGTGGGGCCCACCCCTTTCTTCTCTGAGGCTGCACTGAAGGGTTCGGCTACCCATCCGTCACAGAGGCGATGCCTCTGATTGGCTGCTGCGCTTCGGGCCGGGAGGCGGGGCGGGAAGGCCGGAGAAACTAGTTTGTTGGTGGCGCCTCGGCTATACCGCAGCGGGAGCGTTTTGGACTGTAGAGAGCCGGCCGACGGGAGCCGCGGCGGGGCCTGCAGAGCTCGCGCGGGCGGCTAGGGGTGGTCTCTGAGGCGGCGGCGGCGGGGAGCGCCTCCGGCAGTGAGTACCCAGGCCGGGCGGGGGCGCCGTGCTCTGGCCGCTGCACCCGCGTCCCCGCTCCCTGCGCTGGGGACTCGCCACCCCCGAGCCGGGCCGGGACCTAGCGCTCGGAGCCCCAACGGGGCTGTGTGTCCCGGGAGGAGCCTGCACGGCTGGGGCGGGGGCCTTGGGACAACGGTGGGGAGCGGCGGCCGGCCGGCACCCCGCGGCTCCGCGAGGGAATTCACCGAGAGCTCTCCGCGAGGGAATGAATTGTTTGGCAAATGGATGTTGCGCGCGGGAGCCGCTACTCTTTCCCCAGGGAGTGGTTGATTCATTGAGTCCGCAGACTCTCTTTTTAAAAAATTACTATTGATCCTGGACAGAGAGACTGCTTGTCTTTGAGGACGCGAGCGGCGATGCCCCGCGCCTTGGACACCCAGGCCGGATGGCTGCCTGCCCGGCGCAGAGCGAGGACGCGGGGTTCACAAGGGGAGGGTCTGCGCGGGCCTGGCCGCGGAGCCCCGGGCCGTTCACGTTCCCCCTGCCAGGGTCCCTCGTTTCGGTTTGCAGAACTGTCCAGCGGCAGTGAAAGGTCGCATTCGAAGGCACACCCACCTGTCCACCTGGGTGGCGGCCAGCCTGGCAGGTCCAGAGCAAGCCCTCCAGCCTGACTCTAATTCCCACGCTTGCCCTGGCTCCGAGACACCACCGCGCGATGTTACGCCCCCACTCCCCCTGTCTCTTTCGTAGTTGCTTTAGAAGCTTTTCTTTTGGGGGCTTGTGCCCGGGAGATACCAGATACTTTTTTGTGTTGCTGCTCTAAGCCCCCAAAGTGCATTCCCATTGTCTTTGAACAAAGAAAAATCTCTCTAGAGGCCTGACCCCGCGAACTGTGGGTGAGGGGGCGGAACCAGGCCCCTGCAGATTTAATCTGGACGCTCTTGGGTCCTGCTGGATCCCGGTGGCTTTGACCTTGGGGAGGGCGGGCTGGGCTTTGACTCTCCTCGGTAGTCAGGGCAGAGAATGCCAGGTGTCTGGACCATCTGGTTCCACTCTGTCGGCCCAATAGAGGGAGGAAGGGAAGTAAGTTAGCAGTGGCACCAGGAGAGGAGGCAGGATCCCACGGTCTGTATCCTAGAGCAGATTCCAGTGACTGTGATGGGGCCAAGCCCTTTGGGACCCTGGGCCCCAGTCTCCCCATTCATAGGAGGAACTGATGCTCAGTGTGCTGATCTGAGCTGTGAGGATTCCTGGCATGTTGGTGAAGGCTTGCCTGGGGGTCTGGGGAAGAGTAGGACACAGTCTACCCCACCTCTGGGTCCATTTGGTGTCCCAAGACCGGAGGCCTTTGGGTCCCCAAGCTGTGCCTGTGAAGGTTGACGGAGTCAGTCTTTTTCTGGCCCGGCAGCTATTTCAGTTTTGAGTCATTTGTCAGGCAGTGGCTCCAGGGAGGTTGATAAAGGGGAAGCAGAAATGGAGGACATCTTCATCCTGGGGTCTTGAGCTGCAGCTGGATTTATGTGTGTGGTGCGGAGAGAAGCGCTGAAGGCAAGCTGTATGCTCCACATCGGAAGCAGGTTCTGCAGCCCAATGCCCCTTAATAGCGTTTTAAATCTGCGGGCACCCCGTGTGGGCAGAAGAGAGCAGGAAGAAAAGAGAACAATTACCCAGTGAAAAGCAAGCTTGATTCGTCCGTCTATCACTTGGGCGGGGGCAGGGGGGAAGGGTAGTATGAGTGAGAGTGTTACTTAGTGGGTGGTTTGTGACTGATTGATTAATTAATTCATTCATTGTTTGAACAGACCTGAGTGGGCACCTGCTGTGTGCCAGGCCCTGGGTTAGGTGCTGGAGACTCTTCCTTTAGTGAGCACCTACATAAGGGAGTGCTGGCACCTGGATTAGGAACCATGACACATCGTAGTGATAGAGGTAGCAAGAGGAGCGGAGGAGACTCAGGTGGGCAAGGCTTCTTGGGGAGAGGATGCCTTGACTAAGATGGGAAAGACATGTCACAGCCCAGATTCCAGGTGTAGGGCAGCCACCTTTTTCCTGTCTCTCACCCACACTTCTCCTAGAGGCCAATTCATTGCCAACCTCAAGATAGGCACAGGTTGAGGCCATGGAGAATGCAAGTGGGATGTGGTGGAAGGTTTGCTCTCGTCCCTCGTGTCTGGCCGCACAGTCAGCAGTCCAGCGCATTTGCAGGAAGCTGGATGGCTTCTGGATGCAGCCTCTCTTCTCCGGGGATCCTGGAAGAACCTACGCCCCTGGTCCCAAAGACCAGCCCATTGTCTGAGCCTCTAGTCCCTCTGTACCAGCAGGCAGTGTAGGCGTAGCCTGGCCAGTGTGGGCAGAGCTGGCACAAGAAAACACAGTGGCCAGACACAAATGAATTGGTTGATTGAAATGCTGGTTTTCATCTAATGTGGTAAATTTCATAATTTAATTGCCTCAGCCAGCCAAGGCTGTTGAAGCATTTTCCCCACCAGGAAACACTTAGTTGGAACAAGCTGTGGGTAGAGAGGGGAGGTGCAGGGGAGCAGGGAGGAGGGAGAACTTAAGCATCCACAGCTTTCAGTCACAGCATCCTAGCAAGACTTATCAATCAGCAGCTATCCCCAGCTGATGGAAGTCAGCCCAGCCCCTACAGCAGGTTCCAGCCCCTTTCCTGGACCACCTCATTGCCGTACCAGCCTAAGGGTGTCAAAAGCTGATACCTGTCATCTTCAGGGCATCATTATCCCATACTGCCTCCAGGTCCTTCTGGGGCTGTTAGGAGCTGGGGAAGGGGTGCTGTGGGATTAGGTGGGGAAGCGAAGGGGTGTAGGGATAGGAAGGGCTCCCTGTTAAGTCCTTTTAACCCAGGAACAGTGGAAAGAGCATGGGCTCTGGCACCAGACTGGTGTTCAAATGCTGTGGGTCTGTGATCAAGTTCCTTAACCTCATTGAGCTTTGTTAGCTTTTCTCAGGGATATGGTGAAGGTTAACCACCATATTATGCAGAATCCCCTAGAATGGGGTCTGGCACCAAATGGGTGTCAGTCATGCCAGGCTCCCCTTTCCCTTTTTGGTTTTGGTCTCTGGGTGTAGAATTGAGCTTGGGTGCTTTTGCTCTGCAGCTGATTTGCAGCCCTCCCCTGAGCCCCCAGTCACCTCCCCCTACCCCTGCCCCGTCCCTCTCTTGACACTCTTTCTTATTGCTAAACCTTTCCTTCCAAGCCCTGTCCCAGCACCTTGTTGGATGATAAAGGATACGTGTGTATGTATTGACCTTTTTTTCTTTTAAGAAGGAGTCTCGCTCTGTCGCCCAGGCTGGAGTGCAATGGTGTCATCTTGGCTCGCTGCAACTTCCACCTCCCGGATTCAAGCAATTCTCCTGCTTCAGCCTCCTGAGTAGCTGGGATTACAGGCACACACCACCATGCCTGGCTAATTTTTGTATTTTTGTAGAGATGGGATTTCTCCATGTTGTCCAGGCTGGTCTTGAACTCCTGACCTCAGGTGATCTGCCCGCCTCAGCCTCCCAAAGTGCTGGGATTACAGGCATGAGCCACTGTGCCTGGCCTTTTTTTTTTTTTTTTTTTTTTTTTTGAGACAGAGTCTTACTCTGTTGCCCAAGCTGGAGTGCCGTGGTGCAATCTCAGCTCACTGCAACCTCCACCTCCTGAGTTCAAGCAGTTTTCTGCCTCAGCTTCCCCAGTAGCTGGGATTACAGACGCCTGCCACCACACTCAGCTAATTTTTGTATTTTTAGTAGAGATGGGGTTTCACCATGTTGACCAGGCTGGTCTTGAACTCCTGACCTCGTGATCTACCTGCCTTGGCCTCCCAAAGTGCTGGGATTACAGGTGTGAGCCACTGCGCCTGGCCTTTTTTTTTTTTTTCTTTCTTTAATGGCAGCTCTGTGGTCTCAGAAATCAATTTCATTGAGAAATTGCACCAAATTTTCTGCAAATACATAAAAATCTTCCCAGCCATACTTTTCTCCCACAGTGGTCTCCTGTGCCCTGACTTGGGTACAGAGTCTGTATGAGGCTCACCTGGGCCACGTCTTGTTTCAGTGTGACCAAGGTCTGAGGCCAACTCCGTGTCTTCACCATCCAGTAGTTAGAACCTTCAGATCTGGAACCTGTTGGCAGAAAGAGCACTTGAGTTGGAGTAGGGGAGTCCTGCTTGGCCCCTGCTTGGCTGTGTGACGCCATGCAGGTTCCCTTACCTCTGTGAGCCTCAATTTGCTTTCCTGTATAATACTTCTATTAAATGTTTTGCTATAGAATTTCAAAAGTTCTTGCAAGCTCTGGTATTCAGCCGTTTTATAAGGCTTGAATTACTTGCTTAGCCCTTCTGGTCAGGAAGAGCTTGAGCAGCCGGTAGAATACAGAGGGGCCAATTTAGAAGTCAGGAATGGACCGGGCACGGTGACTCACGCCTGTAATCCCAGCACTTTGGGAGGCTGAGGTGGGCGGATCACCTGAGGTCAGGAGTTTGAGACCAGCCTGACCAACATGGAGAAACCCCATCTCTACTGAAAATACAAAATTAGCTGGGCGTGGTGGCTTATGCCTGTAATCCTAGCTACTTGGGAGGCTGAGGCAGGAGAATCGCTTAAACCCAGGAGGCGGAGGTTGCTGTGAGCCGAGATCGCACCATTGCACTCCAGCCTGGGCGACAGGTGCAAAATTCTGTCTCAAAAAAAAAAAAAAAAAGTCGTCAGGAATGGGGTTCTAGTTCCAGCTCTGCCTCGGATGTGTGCCGTGGGAATTGGGCAAGTTACTTTCTCTAGTTTTTTCACCTGTAGAATGAGAGGGGTGACGTAAGCAAGCTCCTAGTTTCCTGGAGACTCGATTCAGATTTTCCCAGTAACTCCAAAGGGACGGGGCTATTCTTGAGCCTCCGTCAGTTCCCTGTCCTTGCCCACTGCCTCAGAGTTTCGGGCCTCCTGCGAAGGGGTGGTGGAGACAGAAGACTGCATCAGGGAGCACCAGGCTGGGCTTAGGGGAGCAGGCGAGGGCTCAAAGGAAGGTGGTGTATGGGTTACTCATTTCCCAAGGCTGCCGCTCTGGTTGTGGGCAGGGAGCTGGGCAGCAGTTCATGGGAGCACCAGGATGACCCCCTCTGGAATGGCTAGGGTGAGACCTCCCTAGTGGGATGTCCCTTGGGCACAGAGCCAGGGCCACCTCCCAGCAGAGAGTTGGACAACGAGCTCTGAGAAGCAAGGGGGATCTTGAGCAAATTAGCCGGACGTGGTGGCAGGTGCCTATAATTCTAGCTACTTGGGAGGCTGAGGCAGGAGAATCACTTGAACCCTGGAGGCAGAGGTTGCAGTAAGCCGAGATTGCACCATGGCACTGCAGTCTGGGCAACAGAGTAAGATTCTGTCTCAAGAAAAAAAAAAGGGGGATCTTGAGGGAGCCCAGTGGGGCAGGAGGAGGCGGCTGAACACCAGCCTGCAAGACCAGTTGGATGACTCCTCCCACGGGGAAGCAGAGCTGAGCAGGCCGTGGGAGCGCTGTGCCTGCTGCCACCAGCCCAAGGGCCATATTCACCTTAGGTGTCCACTCCCCACCCACCTCTGCCAGGAGGAGCCTTCCACCATCAGCCATGTGGTGAGGAGTAGGATGCAAGGAAAGAATGGAGACAAAAAAGCCTTGCTTACATTTTTGCCTGTTCCCATTGGGCCCCCAAGGAGAGGCTGACCACAGATCCATCTAGGCTGAGCATAATTAATTTCCTAATTGAGATAAGGAGAAGCTTTGCTCATTCAAACCGCAGGACAAGCTGCCAGCCAGGTTTGCTGTTGGCCAGGCCAATTTGTGAGAGGAGTGAGGGCCAAGAGATGAAGCAGTTCTCTTTGTAGAAAACTATGGCGATTCCATCCATTGCCCAGAGTTCATATTCTGCACTCTAGCTGAGCTTGTGAGACCTTGGCAGCAAGTCCCTTAACCTGTGAATGCCTCTGTTGTTCACAGGCTTGGAAATCTGAGGGAGAAAGGTATCCAGCTCCATTCATGCCACAAACATTTATTTAGTTTTCTGAATGGCTCGCCCTGGAGTAGAAGCTGAGGAAAGAAAGTCAGGTTCAAAGAGCACCTGCTTGGGAGCTCAGTGTCTGATGTGGGAGGCAGACAGGTGGTATGGCACAGTGCTAGAGTCTCAATAGTGGGCATGTTGAGAGTGTGCCTCAGTTTCCTCATTGATGAGGTGAGGAAGTGGACTGTTGGTTTCCTCATTTCAAATGTGTCCAGGGAATTTTTTTTTCCCCATCTGTTCTCTGCCAGGCTCTGGGATTCAGTGGAGAACAAGGCGAGGTTCTCCCCAGCCCCCTCCTGATCCCACATTCAGCTGAGGGAGGCAGACAACAGACTGACAAAAATATGAAGCTGCAGAGGAAGTAGACAGGGAGGTGTGGGAAGATGGTCAAGTGACGATGCCCTCCAAAGAGAAGTCAAGGAAGGCCTCTCTGGGGTGGTGACATTTGAGCCAGCCGTGGGAGGATCAGAGAAAGGCCTGCCAGGTGGGGAGCACAGCTCATGCAAAGACTGGGCCTGTGTGGGCTGTGGACGAAGACACCATGAGGCACAGAGAGGCGCCACACCCTGACTATCTGCAGTCCTCTGGTACAGGGGGAGACTAAGGATAACATTGTTCTCTTTCATTTTATTGTTTTTCTCTGATTTAAATAATATATCAGTGAATTTCCTTTTTTTTTTTCTTGAGATCTAGTTTCCCTCTCATTGCCCAGGCTGGAGTGCGGTGGCGCGATCTCAGCTCACTGCAACCTCCACTTCCTGGGTTCAAGCGATTTCCTGCCTCAGCCTCCCAAGTAGCTGGGATTACAGGTGCAAGCCAGCACGCCCAGCTAGGATTTCCTTTATAAATGAAAAGTATAGGAAAAGATGGAGCACAGTGTGAGGGTCCATCCTCTCCTTTGTATCTGTCCACAGATGGGTGCATACCCTTCTAGTCCTCCATTGTATGTGTAGATTTTGCATTTATGTAATTTGAATCATACTCAATACTCTACAACTTATACCACTTAGTGTGTGGTGGAGCTTTTTTTCACAGTGTCGTCATATTCCACACTGCAGCCAAACCATCATTTCCTCTCATTGTGTCCTAAGGAGAGACTTTAGGTCATGCCTCATTTTCCCTGTACGATCAATGAAATCTTGTGTGTCCCTGATCATGCATCTTTATGAGCAAGTGTGATTATGTTAAATTTTCATTGTCAAAGCCAAATGCCTTTTGCAAAGACTTATTCAGTTTACTGTCCCACTAATAATAGTGCCTGAGTGCCCATTTCTCTACAGACTCACCAATTTTTTTTTTTTTTTTTTTTTTTTTTGAGATAGAGTTTCGCTTTTGTCACCCAGGCTGGAGTGCAATGGCGTGATCTTGGCTCACAGCAACCTCCGCCTCCCGGGTTTAAGTGATTCTCCTGCCTCAGCCTCCCAAGTAGCTGGGATTGCACACATGCACCACCAAGCCCAGCTAATTTTGTATTTTTGGTAGAGACGGGGCTTCTCCATGTTGGTCAGGCTGGTCTCAAACTCCTGACCTCAGGTGATCCGCCTGCCTCGGCCTCCCAAAGTGCTGGAATTACAGGCGTGAGCCACTGCTCCCAGCCCCCAAATTTTTGGTATTATCCACATTTTTAGTTTTAGTTAATGTGATGGGGCAGCGGGGCCGGGGGGGGGTGGTGCAGGGGCGGTGGAATCTCATTGTTCCATTAAAAAAAAAAAGTTTATTCAGGCTTTGTCCTTTGATTCTAGTCCACGTTTGTCTTTCCAGAAGATCAAAATTTATTGAGTGATGGTTCTGCCTCTCATTGGTCTCTTGACCTCAGCTGGGGACTCATCTGTGAAATGAGGCCGTTTAATCCCTGCCCGCCCCTGCCCACCACTAGGCTGCTGTATTTTTTACATGGGAAAATGTTCCTAAAAGTTCATTTTATGCTGAGAAGCTCAGCAAACATGAAGAGGCATGGTTTTTACTAGGGAAATGGAAGTATCTGGAACATTTGAATGAATTCAGGTGTTTCTAAACAGCAGCATATACAGGGGAGGAGCTGGGGTGACTTTGCCCATGTGCAGTGGAGCTGGCCGTAGGTGGGAGGTGTCTGCCTATTGTCCCAGAGATGCACGGGACCTTACCTGGCTGAGAGAGCCATCTGGCTGGGCTTGAGAGCTCTTCACAGAGGGCTGACCCAGTCAGTGATCTGTCACCTGTCTGCAGGAATAAAGAAATGAGCCAGGAGGACAGAGAGAGTTCCCTAGCTGGTCTAGAAAAAGACCCAGAAAGGGGCAGTGGCCACCACAGACTCAACCCTGTTTACTTGCCTGTGTGGTCCCAGGAGGCATCAGGCCCCATGATAGAGGAGCCAGGGAACTGCTGACCATGGCCTGGGCCCCAGAGGAATTCATTACTGCTGGGGTTAGGTACCTGGGGACGTTTTGGCCAGGCTCTCCTCACCCTTCAGGAAGCAACATCCAGGTTTGGCCATGATTCCCCTGCTGCCCTGGAGATGACTCAGAACCAAGCTCCAGAGGAGGCTCCTGTGATCCCAGCCAGCCTGACCTACTTGGAACAGCCTCAGGGACAGATGTAGGTAGGGGAAGGGAGAGGGTAACCAAGGGGACAATGGGACCCTCAAAGGGCTTGGTAGGGAGGCCTCCTGCCTTTATACCTCTGCAGCTAGTGAGCAGAAGGGAGAGGGGAGGGGCCTCGCTGAAAGCAGTTTTTGCATTTATTAGACACCTGCTGATTCTGAGAGTTGGGTGTTTCATTAAGAGAGTAAGGGAAGCATCTCACTCTAGAGCTGGTTTTGCATGGGGTCTCCTGGGGCAGGGGGGTGAGTCGGCTGCCTTTGCTGGGCTCCTGTCCCACTGCCATTCTGAGCACAGCTTGAAGGCATTTCGCTGAGTTGGAGTGAGGTCGGATCACCAGGTTTCTTTTCATGCATCAACTGGTATATCTGTGTTGCAGGAAGTTGCAGTTGCTATTTTTACCACTCCAACCAGGACTTTTTACTGGGAGGTACAATTACAAGCAAAATGCCAGGGTTTGGCTGGTTAGCTAAGCCCTGGGAGGCTGCTGTGGGCTGAGGCAGGGCCACTGCACATGGTCCTGTGTTGTACAAAGTAAGACACGTTTGCATGTGGACACACACCTACCCTGGTTGCTGGGTGGCTTTGTCTGAACCACTTCCTGTGCCTGGAGTTTCCTCTAGGTGGGGGAAAAAAAGGACTTTGCTGGGTTTTGCCCGGATAATTGTACCTGGCTGCCGGGCAGCTCCAAAACTGTAAGCCATGTTGTTCTGACTGCCCAGAAAGTTGAAACTTTGTTAAACGAGATTGAGAACCTACTCTGTGCTACCCACTGTGCTAAGGACCAGGATACATCAGTCTCTGCTCTCTAGCATCACATGTTCAGGAATTGAAAATGCAGAAAGCGTGAGTAGTCTCTGCACCTTTTGGATGATTACCTGGTGTGTTTTTAATGTCTATACATTATGACTAGAGGCCAGATGGGGCTTATATTGGTTTCTATTGCAGCATAACACATCACCACAAGCTTAGTGGCTTACTCAGTATCTATTGATTAGTGCACAGTTCTGTAGCCTGGAAGTCTGGGCTGGCCTGACTGCGTTCTCTACTTAGGGTCTCACAAGTCCAAAATCAAGGTGCAGCTGGACTGGATTCTTGAGGCTCTGGTGAAGAATCTGCTTCCAGGCTCAGGTTTTTGGCAGAATCGAGTTCCTTATGGTCGCAGGACTGAAGTCTGTCCCCATTTCCTTGCTGGCCACAGCTGGGTGCCAGTCTCAATGCCCTCCATCTTCAAGCCTGCAGAGATGTGTCAGATCCTTTCTTGCTTCAAATCTCTGACTTTTACTTTAGGAACCAGCTGGAGAAAATGCTGCAATTTTTTTTTTTTTTTTTTTTTTGAGATGGAGTTTCACTCTTGTTGCCTGGGCTGAGTGCAATGGCGCAATCTCGGCTCACTGCAATCTCTGCCTCCCAGGTTCAAACAATTCTCCTGCCCCAGCCTCCTGAGTAACTGGGATTACAGGTGTGCATCACTACACCTGGCTAATTTTTTGTATTTTTAGTAGATACAGGGGTTTCATCATGTTGGCCAGGCTGGTCTCGAACTCCTGACCTCAGGTGATCCGCCTGCCTCGGCCTCCCAAAGTGTAGGGATTACAGGCATGAGCCACCGTCCCCAGCCAACTCTGCTTTTAAGGGGCTTATTGACTAGATCAGGCTCACCCAGATAATCTCCCTTCTTTAAGATCGACGCCTGGCCTAAAATGTTTAAATACGGCCGGGCACAGTGGCTCACGCCTGTAATCCCAGCACTTTGGGAGGCCAAGGCGGGTGGATCACTTGAGGTCAGGAATTTAAGACCAGCCTGGCCAACACGGCAAAACCTCATCTCTACCAAACAAACAAACAAACATACAAAAATTAGCCAGTCGTGGTAATCTCAGCTACTTGGGAGGCTGAAGCAGGAGAATAGCTTGAACCCAGGAGGCAGAGGATAGCAGTGAGCTGAGGTTGCACTGCTGCACTCCAGCTTGGGTGATAGAGCGAGACTATGTCTCAAAATAAAGAAATAATAAATAAAATGTTTAAATATGGTATATGTTGATTATCCTGCAAATAATACGGCAGGTACCAGGCAGGCACCAGGGAACTCTCACGTGGGTCTAACAGATCTCTGGATCATTTTGATTCTTTCTCCCGTGGGTATTGTGGCTAATCCCCGTTTCATTTAGCAGTATTTATTAAGCATCTAATCGATTCTAGGTAGCAAAGATGACACAGAACACTGTCCTTGAGCTGCCAGTACAGAGGAGGGCACAATATACAGTGACCTGAGAAGTGGACAGTGCAGTCCAGCAGTAGAAGAAAGGCTGCCGTGCTGCGGCAAAGACACAGAGGGCAGAAGAACGCTCATTCTAGGAGACACGACAAAATGATGTTCTTTACTGCATGCCATATGCCCTGTGCGCTGCATGGGGTGCCACATTGTAGGTGCTCAGATTTCAGTGTATTTACTACATTCATTTTCTGAGCATGTACTATGGACAAGGCCATCTACATGACCGACAAATATAAAATCCAGAGTGGGGTGCAGCTGTGAAGGGAGAGATTATGGAGGGGAGGGTATGGGGCTGAGCAGGGAGAATGAGGGGAAGGGAGGGGGAGAGTTAAAGCTGAGAGAGGGAGGAAGAGGGGCTGGGAGTGGGACAAAGCTGGAAAGGGAACCGATTGAACATAGCTTGGATGTGAAAGCATCATTGAAGGCTTTTGAGCAGGAGCTCTCACAATTTGGCACTGGGTTGTTAGGTGTGGGAAGAGAGGGTTCAGGGGCCTGGCCATAACCTGGCCTGCAGTGGTGGTGGCAAGACTGGGAAGGAAAACCCCAATGCAAGGTCCCAGGAAGGAGGATGCAGTGGAACTTGGTGGCTAAACAATATGCTAAAAATGTGTGCATGAATGACTGGCTATTTATGGGCACCCATGTTTTTGCTATAAATACACATACATATGTAATTTCAAGAGACCAAGAATTATCAACTGCAAAGCCCAAGTGTAGCTGTCTACTCATGGCCCCTGTACTTTGCTACTGGAGGGCCTGCCCTCTGCAAACCCCTGAGGTCTGTTTTTTTTGGAGAAGGATGAGGTGGTCCTGTGGGGGAGAGAAGGCTTTTGATAATGAAGGGAGGAGCAGGCAGGGCCAGCTCATTAGAGGGAGACAGCCAGCAGTGGGTGAGAGAGTACTGGGTCCAGCTGCCTCTAGTGACAGCAGGCTCTAGTGCCTGCATTGTAGAACAAACAGGATGGAGACCCCCTGCATAGGCCCCCATGCTTCCTACAGAAGTTTCTTTTTCTGAGTTCTTGAAAAAAACTGTGGTTAGTGTGGAGGATAAGAAAAATCTTCTGGCCAGGCGTGGTGGCTCACACCTGTAATTCCAGCACTTTGGGAGGCCAGGGCGGGTGGATTATTGGAGGTTAGGAGTTCAAGACCAGCCTGGCCAACATGGTGAAACTCTGTCTCTACTAAAAATACAAAAAATTAGCTGGCATGGTGGCGTGCACCTGTAATCCCAGCTACTCAGGAGGCTGAGGCAGGAGAATTCCTTGAACCCGGGAGGTGGAGGTTGCAGTGAGCCAAAACCACGCCATTGCACTCCAGCCTGGGCAAAAAGAACGGAACTCCCATCTCAAAAAAAAAAAAAAAAAGAAAAGAAAAATCTGCTACCCCAGTGTTCTCAAAGTGTGGCCTGGGTGTCCCTGAGATTCTCTTGGTGGAGAGTCCACAAGGTCAAAACTATTTTCATGGTAATACTAAAACATTGTTTGTCTTTTTCACTCATTCTCTCCAGAGTGCATAACTCAGTGAACCGATGTTTTCCAAATGGCTGGTGCCTGATGTTACAAAATCACGCATGGGTAAACAATCCATTCAAAGTGCAGGACAGGCTGTCAGATGGGAATGCCACTGAGTACAAAAGTTCATTGATACGGGCTCGGATGTCACATTGCAGCTAACCTTTAAGGCACTATACTTGTCAAGTTTTAGTGTAGTATCAAAGAAGAGTATCCACAATGATCTGAAAATACAATCTCCCTTTTCCAACTATCTGTGTAAGGTTGGATTTTCTTTATATTGTGTAGTCAAAACAATGCATTTCAACAGATTGAATGCAGAAGCGGATATGAGAATCCAGCCACTATCTTCAATTAAAAAATTGTTTTAATTGATTTTTTGGTCAAAAAATAATTTAGAAAAATGACATGTAACAGTTGCACATATTTTGGGGACACCTGTGATATTTTGATACACAGCATACAGTGTGTAATGATGAAATCAGGTAACTGGGATACCCATCACCTGAAACATTTATCTTTTCCTGGGAAATTGATTTATGAAAAACACCTGTTACTGCTGGGCACAGTGGCTCACGCCTGTAATCCCAGCACTTTGGGAGACCGAAGCAGGTGGATCATTTGAGGTCTGGAATTTGAAACCAGCTTGGCCAATATGGTGAAACCCCGTCTCTACTAAAAATACAGAAAACTTAGCTGGATGTGGTGACACATGCCTATAATCCCAGCTACTTGGGAGGCTGAGGCAGGAGAATTGCTTGAACCTGGGAGGCGGAGGTTGTGGTGAGCTGAGATCATGCCACTGCACTCCAGCCTAGGCGGCAGAAAAACATTTGTTATTTATGTTAACATGTGAAGGTTTTGTTATGTTTTTTGCTCAGTTTTAATTTCAACTCTGGTAAATACCAATAGGCAAAACCACATAAGCAGAAGCCCCTTAGGGTCCTGAGTTATTTTTCAGTTGTAAAGATCCTGGGACCAAGCAGTTGTTGAGAAAAGCTGTACCATCTAAAGCCCCTGAAAACCGGGAGCTGAGTGTCGGACCCTGTGCCTGGCTCTGCACACCACCTTCCCTTTTCAGTCCCTCACCAGTCCTTTGGGGTTGGTGTAATTCTTTTAGTATCTGTTTCACAAATGAGGAAACTGAGGCACTGAGCATGAATCCCAGGCACAGGTCTCACAGCGCAGAGGTGGGAGCGCCGGCACGTGGGGATGTCCCAGGCAGAGAGGAAGGCAGATGTCGGTGGGTGGGACAGGGGGAGCCTGCTCTGTATGCTCTAGTCCTCCGCCTAGTATGCAGTGCTGAGCCTGGCAGGGAGGTGTGTCTCCATGTGCTGTCCTCTTTCCTGACGCCCGGGAAGACAGGCATAGATTTGCTGTGGCAGCGGGAGGCTTGGGAAATCAAGAGTTTGTAATAGCATGCCTCTGTTCAGGCACACGCAGTGTTGGTGTGCTTCATCTTCATAAATATCCCACATTTTGCTGTTTTGGAGTGAAACAGCTTTGAGTACTGGCTCCAGCCAAACTAAGGATGTGTGCACGTTGCTTATCTTCTCAGAGCCTCAGTTTGCATATCTGTACAACCAGGACAGGGAGACCTTGTGAAGATGTTGAAAGGATTGAATGAAAGAATATAGATAGGGCTCCTGCACAAAGGCTCACATACAGCAAGGTGCTTGAAGATAATACTACTTTGGACACAGAGTTCAATAGGTCAAAAGGGTGTGCAGTGAAAACAGTCTCCCCTGCTCTCCTCTCCGCCATAGCAGTAACCAATTTCTTACATAGCCTGCCGGAGAGAGTTTGTGCATGTGCCAGTAGGTGTGTCTATATTATATATGTGTGTGTGTATGAATAGTCTGGTTTTTCACACATATCAAAGGTAACATCTGAGCCGGGCGCGGTGGCTCACACCTGTAATCCCAGCACTTTGGAGGACTGAGGTGGGCAAATCACCTGAGGTTGGGAGTTCAAGACCAGCCTGACCAACATGGAGAAACTCTGTCTCTACTAAAAATACAAAATTAGCTGGGCGTAGTGGCACATGCTTGTAATCCCAGCTACTTGGGAGGCTGAGGCAGGAGAATTGCTTGAACCGGGGAGGCAGAGATTGCGGTGAGCCGAGATTGCACCATTGCACTCCAGCCTGGGCAACAAGAGTGAAACTCCATCTCAAAAAAGAAAAAAGTAACATCTGATACACAGCTCTTTGATTTTAGTGGAGAAAGCCAGTTGTTTTGTTTTTGTTTTTAAGACGAAGTCTTGCTCTTGTCGCCCAGGCTGGAGTGCAATGCTTCGATTTTGGCACTGCAACCTCCACCTCCTGGGTTCAAGCGATTCTCCTGCCTCAGCCTCCTGAGTAGCTGGGATTACAGGTGACTGCCACCACCATGTTGGCCAGGCTGGTCTGAAACTCCTGACCTCAGGTGATCCACCCACCTCAGCCTCCCAAAGTACTGGGATTACAATCATGAGCCACTGCCCGGCCCCTTTGGTGTTTTTAGACAGCTGTGTGGTACTCCACTCTGTGCAGGTGCCCAAGTTTATCTCACCAGGCCTCTTATTTGTGAACATTGTGGTTGTTCGCAGCCCTTCCTTTTGTAGCCATGCTGCGGCATGTAACCATTTTGTAACCACGTGCAGGCATGATGGAAAGGAAATTTTTAGGAGTGGAAATGCTGGGGCAGAGGGCACATGCATTTGTCATTTTGTAAGATGTTGCCCAATTGTTGTCTGAGGAGATTGTGCCAGCTATGCTCCCCCTGCTCTCATCTCTCTCGGCGGGTAAAGGAAGAGTTGTGTCTTGGGCTTTGGGCATTGAGAGGCATTCTCATTCTGATTCAGTATCGGCATTGACAGCCTGGAGAAGCACAGAGCTTCTGGAGAACAGGGAGAAAGAAATTCACTACCAGTAAGTGGCCAGTGCTTGGCTTGTGTTCCTTTTTTGTTCTGTTCTGCATGTTTGTGTTCTTCCAAGACTGTCACTCCTGGTGGTTCATTGAAAGTGATATCTAGGCCACAGTGCTTTTAATGGCTCCATCTGTGGGACCAGAGAGGAGGAGAGACAGCCTCCCTCCAGGTCCTCAGACTGCATCTGTTGACAAAGGCCAGTCGTGCTGTAGCGGCGGAATCCTCCTCAGGGGGCCATGTTGGCTTTGGAGGGAGCCAGTCTTGCTGCCCTTCTTTGTTTCTCTCTCTGGCTTGCTCTGGGTAAGTGGAAGTACACAAGTTACTTCACCAGGTGGGTGAACCTGAGTGCCGAGTTCTTTGTCCCCTCTGTGCTGAGAGCAGTGGAGTCCATTTTGTGGACATTACTCCCGTCGGGAGCAGCAGCTGGGCTTGCAGATGACTCCCAGCTCTGGGGTCCAGAGAAAGCCTGAGCAGCGCCTCCAGGCTGAGGGGGTTGGGATGCGGCAGGTAGAAGCCAGGCGGCACCTTCCATGTGCCTTGGCAGATTTAGAGGGGCCACCACCCCTCCCTGAGCTGAAAGAAGCCTCTTCGTTGCAGGGTGGTTTAAGTGTGGCTTGCGGGTGGCCTACCTGATAAATAGAACTTTTAGGACAGTGTGACATAAAAAAATTTTTCTCGAAAGGATTTATCTCAAGAGAATACAGTGAACCAACAGAAGCAAAAGGCATTATTTTTTCCTTGGATAAAAATTCAGAAAATTATGGGTGAATGGATTCGTAAGCCATAGTGATGTTTCCATGGACATTACAGTTGACAGTTGACAACCACAAAGACACTAGACTGAGGTTCGTGAGGGCTCCAGAAGGCTGGGTCCCCAGTGTCTGCACTTGGCAGACCCTTGATCAGTCTTTGTTCAGTAGTGAGGGAAGGGTAGGAAAATGGCAACTGTGAAAAGTTGAGGTAAAACCAGTGTAAAATAGTATTCCGTAACTGCAGTAATTTCAAAGTGTTTGTTTTGGGATAAAAGCTGAACATAATAAGCCAAAGTGAAAATAGTCATTGTGTTTGCAGTGTTTCTCTATCTTGCTGGCACCCCCCACCCCTAAGCCTTTTTAGACCTGTTTTTCCTAATTACACCCACCCTCCTCATTGCATTTTAATACCACGTATATATCTATGCCTTATACATACGATGAAGAAGAGTTTTTCATTCCCCAAGAACTAAGCTGTGTGTCCCCATCCACTGCCTCCTCCCTGCTCACCCTGGTCAGGTGGTGTGGTTCTAGGGCATTAGTGTCTTTTCTGTCTTGCTCCTCACCGTTATGTCAGTAAAAGACAACACAGTGGAGCTCCTGGGTGAGGCTCTTGGCCTCTCTCCCTTGGTCTGCAGAGCTCCCACTCAAGAAGACAGGATGCTGGGCAGAAAGGCGGGTGCTGCCCATCCGTGGCTGCTTCTATCTGTACCTGCCCCGGGCTGGATGTGTGGCCTGGACAGTTCCTCCCATGCGAGGGCTCGGCTGGCTTCTCCTCTTAGCAAGATGGCTTCTCTTTTAAAACAAACAAACAAACAAAAAAATTGTTGGTGAGGAGCTGGCCAAATCCATACGTTGCCTTCGAGTAGCTGGGCAAGTCCTGGATAGGTCCTTTCTCTAGGGTGAACTTTCTCAATCCTGATTCCCCATGTGATCACAGAGGCTGCTGCCTACTAGGACCAGTGACCCACAGGAGAGAAGTTGATATCATGGGGCCTGGGAGCTTAATCCTCTTCAGGATCCCACTGTCCTGGTTGCACAGAAGCTGGTGGAGAAGGACTGCTTAAGGGGTAGACGGAGAGGACAGTGTCCTGGTGCTGGGACCTGCTGGTGGACACAGGGCTGAGGCCCCACAGACCTCTCTTCTGTCCCCTTTGGTGCTCAGCAAAGAGAGGGATGGCCTGGATTTGAACACCACCCCTTCCCCAGTCTTGGGCCAGTGAGCTCACATAGTGTAGTTGTGGGAACAGACTCAACAAGACAGAGCCCTGGGCTCTGCCCCCACTCCTTGCGTAGCTTTGGGCAAATTGCCTAACATCCCCCTGCCCAGTTTCCTAAGCTGTGAAATGCAGACCATGATTATACCTAAGGCTGAGTAGGGATGAGGTGAGTTCACACACGAAGCGCTGAGATGGTGCCCAGCATATCGTACTAAGCAACTGTGATTAGCACTGTTGTTGCCATTATCATTAACCTGCGAGCTTCTATTTTCTTATCGGTAGATTTTTTACAGAAATAGTGTGGCATATGGCAGGATTGGATTTTCTGGCTCTCTGGTGGGTGAGTGAAGGCGTGTAGCTGGTTTTGGCCAGTGAGATGTGAATAGAAGTGCTGTGTGTTTTTCCAGGCCAAGCATTTAATTGTCAGTGCTATGCTTTCCAGAGCTCTCTCTCCACCCTGTGGCATAGTGACTGGTGACATGGTGGCAGCTCTGTCATCTGGGTTCCTAGGAGTGGGATTGATGAGCACACTCATCACCGCCTGAACCATGATGCATGTATTAATAGTATGAGCAAGAAATAAAATCTTTCTCCTGTACAGCTGCTGAGATTTGGGGGTTGTTCCTTGCTGCGATAGAACCTTGTCTGTCCTGATTAAGACAGAAAGTCATAACCATGTTGAGCTTGGTTGTGAGGATTAAATTTTGTATGTAAAATGCCTAGCACAGTATCAGGTACATGATAGTCGTGCATTTGATTTGGCTCTCCCTTCCTGGACAGAATCCCCTATTCATTTTTAGCAGCAAGTGTTGCTTCATCTTTCAGCAGTTTCACAGGCCTTGACCCCTTACCTCCTGTTCTGTGCCTTCTTTGTGAAGAAGAGCTTCACCAAGCTGTTTAGGACCCAGCATGGTGCACTGCCCGACCCATTCCTCTGGAGTGGAGAAGGCATCCATCTCAACTTGTAATCACAGCTCCCACTCCCTGGTGACCAGAGGCTGCAGTCACCCTGGGACTCGGAGGTCAATCCTGGAAGTTAAAGTGGCTGCCCTTCAAGTGTGCTTAATGTTTGGGTGCGTTAAGAAAAAAGGCTGGAGCATGTGGAGAAGGCACTGAAACATTGGCCGGCCCTCTGGGTCTGTCGGGACCTCCCTTCACTTTCCAGGCTTTGGCTGCAGGCTGACGGGTAGCCGTGTATAGAGTAGTCCTCTGTTTCATTGTCCACAAGGGAAACTGTGTCTGTGTCTGGGTGGGGAAGGGGACACAAGTTTGAGAGCATTGGTTGTTGGCACTGTTGATCTTGACCTCAGAACAGCAGGTGAAGCCAGGTGGTCTCACTGCGTGCACTGTCAGAGGCTGCAGCAGGGCTGTGGTTCTGTGCTATTGGGGTGGGCATTGGCTGGGAGCTGTTTGATGCAGGGACCTCATGGGATTGCCTGAAGGGGAAGCCCATTTATTACCAAGCATTGTCTGAAGCAAACATCCTCAGGCCTTCCCTGATCCTTGCTCCATTCTAGAACTGCCCCATGGGCAGCCCATTCCTGTGCGGGAGGCATGGGGGCCAAAGTGAGGCAAGGAAGCGGGGGTGAGGCTGCGGGCTAGGAGATCTGAATACTGCCTAGCAAACTGTCCACCTGAGACCAGAAGGTGCCATTTCACAATTCTTGTGACTTCACTGCAGGTTTCAGATCTTTTTTTTTTGAGACAGAGTCTCGCTTTGTCGCCCAGGCTGGAGTGCAATGGTGCTATCTCGGCTCACTGCAACCTCCGCCTTCTGGGTTCAGGCCATTCTCCTGCCTCAGCCTCAGCCTCCCGAGTACCTGGGACTATAGGCGCCGCCACTACGCCTGGCTAATTTTTTGTATTTTAAGTAGAGGCGGGGTTTCACCGTGTTAGCCAGGATGGTCTCGATCTCCTGACCTCATGGTCCTCCCGCCTCAGCCTCCCAAAGTGCTGGAATTACAGGCATGAGTCACCACGCCCGGTCTCAGATCTTTTCACAATAAAAAGATGAAATAAAATCAAACTAAATAAATATGCACACTGAAAAATATAAATAATTTGGATCAGTTACATTTTAAATAACAAGATACATACAATATTGAATAAATATGCATAAAGGGGTTTTTTTTGCTATTTATTTATTTATTTATTTATTGAGACAGAGTCTCTCTTTCACCCAGGCAGGAGTACAGTGGCATGATCTTGGCTCACTGCAACCTCTGCCTCCCGGGTTCAAGCAATTCTGCCTCAGCCTCCCAAGTAACTGGGACTACAGACGCATGCCACCTCGTCCACCTAATTTTTATACTTTTAGTAGAAACACGTTGGCCACCATGTTGGCCAGGCTGGTCTGGAACTCCTGACCTCAGGTAATAGGCCCGCCTCAGCCTCCCAAAGTGCTGGGATTACAGGCGTGAGCCACCATGCCCAGCCACTTTTTTTTTTTAAACGGGCCATTGAAAGGCAGCAACCTGGCTGGGTGCCCTCATGCATGGTTGCTGCCCCCACAGCCTCCGAAACCCAGGCAGGGGACATCAGGCCGGGTGGCTGGTGCATCCTACCTAGCTTGCGCTGCCAACCCTCAGGAGGGGACAGGAGAGCGAGGAGTTCATCTTTCCATCTCCTTTCCTCCCACTGCTTACTGAACGAGTCCGCCTTCCTGAGGAATTAAGAGCTCAGAGTCTGTAGTCAGGCCCAAGTTCCGAGAATGTGGCCTTGAGTCTGTTTCCTTATCAATAAAATGGGAATGATGGAAGTCGTGGCAATGGGACATGTTGAGGTCCTTGCAGCTCTGTGTTTTCATGAAGTCATTGTTGGTGGAATCCTGACTCCGATGCACCCAGTGCATACTTGGTGCCAGGAAGGGCCGTGTCTTGGGTTGCTGTCAGCGTCAGCTCCTGCAGGGTGGCCGTGAACCACTGTGCAGGTTGTTCACTACAAAAGGGTACCCAGCCTCATGCAGGCTGAATTTCAGCTGCATTTTCCTCTCTAAGTCTTGTGCTTGGGCCCAGAGCCACATCTGTCAAAAAGCCCAAAAGCCAGGTTTGGCTTTTCTGAGTTTACAAAGGTGCTTTCCTGCTAACCCAGAGACTGGTACACTGCAGGTACACAGGCAAACCGAAAATAATTGCACTGGCCGGGCGTGGTGGCTCATGCCTGTAATCCCAGCACTTTGGGAGGCTAAGGCAAGTGGATCACCTGAGGTCAGGAGTTTGAGACCAGCCTGGCCAACATGGCGAAACCCCGTCTCTAGTAAAAATACAAAAATTAGCTGGGCATGTTGGTGGGCGCCTGTAATCCCAGCTACTCGGGAGGCTGAGGCAGGATAATTACTTGAACCTGGGAGGCGGAGGTTGCAGTGAGCCAAGATCCCGCCATTGCACTCCAGCCTGGGGACAGAGCTAGACTCCGTCTCAAAAAAAAAAAAAAAAAGAATCGCACTGCGGGAGTGGGGAGGGGTTTGTACCAGGGGGCCATACGGATTGGCTGTGGCCCTGAGCTCTGGAGATGATTTGAGCTGTTCATGGCTGGGGACTATGCAGGCTGAGCCCTGTGCCTCTCTTGTTTCCCCATCGTCTAGTGAAGAATGATGGAGCTGACACCCTCATTTTGAGCCTTGCTAACTCTTGGTTAGTGGAGGCAGGTGGGAAGGGGTTAGTGCTGCAGCCAGACTAAGTCAGGCCTTCCTGAGAGTGGCACGGAAAAAGCAGTTTGATGGCATCCTGGTTCCTGTGTCTCTCAGGATAGGCCTTTCGCTTTCAGTCACTGGAATCTTCTGTGAATGTGGCAAGTTTTCTTCAGAAAGTCTCACCCCTCGGCTACTTTGTTTCCTTGTGCATTTAACTTTCCAAAGATGTTCCGGAGAAGGGAGCTGGGCACATTGTTACTGGGTACATTTTAGCCGAGTCTGTAGGTAAGGATTGCCTGGGGAGCAGCGCTGTCCAAGGTGGATCCACACCTCGTAGCAGGGTGAAGGGTTGCTGGTTTGTGGCATTGCGGCATTGTGCAGTTACACTATATGCTTTACATCCATCAAAGCGCAGGACCGTGCTTAGGTCATCAGAACAATTCTGTGATCTGTGCAGAGTGCAGTGTGAACTGTCTGATTGATTATGGCCCCAAAGACGTGGGCCGTGGGCACAGGGAGGCTTCCTGGGGCCTGCTTTTGGGCCCTCTCACATGCTCCCCACCCCCTGCCACGGGGAGCCTCTGGCTTAGGCTGCTTTTGCATCGCCAAGCCCTGCTGTGAGGCTGGGTACGCCACTGATACTGAACACATACATCTTGAGCAACTGAAAATAATCACACACAACCATTCCTCCTGGGTGCTGGATGGAAGGGGTGGAGGGACACACACAGCTGAGACCCCCTACTGAGACAGGCAGCCCCTGATCACCAATTCAGGGCACTGATGACCCTGTGAGTCCTTATGTGACAGGCCTCAGCAAAAGGGGGCGGACTGGGGGACCACAGGGCTCCACTCGGCCCTCTGCGCGGGCTTCTGTCTTGGGTAGGTGGCAACACAGCCGTCACTCCTTCCCACCCCCAACCCTGGTCCAGTCCGGTCCGCAGTCCTGGGGAAAGGGCCTGCTTCGTTCCCCAAAGTTCCAGGGAACGTCTTCATAGAGAATCCCACTGGTCTGTCCCGGGTGTAGGCCCCATCGCAGTGTTTGGGAGGTGACACTAGCCGACCAGCCAGGCCTGGCTCGCATCCACACCCCACCTGATCCCCGGGGCCCAGTGCCCATCCTGGGATCCCACCCGCTGGGCTGCCTGGAGGCAGGTGGTTCCCAGAGAGCAGTCAGGGTGTGAGTGCGAGGAGGAGGCGGCGGCATTGTGTTGGCACGAGTGAAATGCCACGTGTCTACCACATGTCAGGTGTCGCAGCCACCTGGGCAGCATTCCCCACCGTCTCAGCCTTCCTCTCCTGAGTCTTGAAAGTGGCTGGGCTGGCAGTCATGGTGGAGGTGATGTGAATGAGTTTCGTGTGCTGTGCCTCAGGGCTTCATCATGGACATAGGAAGAGATGGACAGGTCCATGCCATCAAATCAAGTGACTTCTGTGCTGGGATCTGTCTTGGGTGTTGAGGTCACATCAGTGAACACCACACACGGTCCCTGCCTTTCTGGGCCTCCTGTGCAGTTGGGGAGACAGTACACAAATAACATGCCCAGAACCTGTGTGGGCCTCAGCATCCTTGCCTGTAAAGTGAGGCTCCAGTGCCTCACTTGGGATCAGGCTGAGTCGGTGAGTGAGTGGCTGCCATCAGTGGAAGATTGGCTCAGGGGCAGGCCCTGCCCAGAAGGAGATGGGACAAACCGGGGAAACAACTGGCAGGTGCTTCTGTCCTTGGCACAGAGGTGTCCCAGGCTGGCGGCTGTCTAAGGGGGTGGGAACCTGCCTGGGTATGTACATGAGTTGCCAGTGTTTGCGTCAGCAGGCAGGCATTCTTGGCACTGACTTTGGCAGGATATCTGTCAGCTCTGGGACCCTGGGCTGCCGCTCAGTGTTGGCTTGGAGAGGTCGCTGCTCTGTCTCCTTCTCTGGACCTTTGTGGCTGCTCTGTTTCAATTTGCCCTGCTTTTTGGCCTTCTCGGTCTTTTGAGTCTTACTTTGTCCTGCCCATAACCCCCTCCAAAGGGAGTCTCTGCCTGGGTGCCCTCACAGGCAGCCCAGTTAACACAGTGGCCCAGAGTGGAGTTAGTTCTAGGTGTGTTGGTTCCAGGGCCGTAGTTACTAAGGTGAGAAGCTGGGATTCCAGCTGGGGCTGTCTGTAAGAAGAATCCCAGAGGGGCTTGCCCCACACTTGGAGTGTCCAAGCCCAGGCATTCACGGTGCCATTCAGCCCAAGCTCAGAACCAGCCTCCCTCCCGGCAGGGCCAGAGGCAGGTGTGATGAGGTGCCTAGGGACCTAGAGCAGGGAGGCCCTGGGAAGCACAGGTGTGTTGATAATGGAACTGAGGCCGAACCTCAGCATCAGGGTCCTTGAACGTGACCTCAGTGGAGAGGGCTTGGGCTTAGGAGTCCCAGGGCTTGAACTAGAGTTCTTCCTGGTCCTTGGCTCTCGATGTTTCCCCCAGCACAGTCTGCAGACCAGAGGCAACAAATGCCTCTTAAAATGTCTTGACACTGTGCGGTGGGGCAGGAGGGGACAGAGCCACATTTGGGAAATTGTTTGATCACCAAGGGGTGACCTGGAGTTTGGAAACTGGAGTGAGGGTTTAGCAATCACAGCAGGATTTAGGGAAATGTCGAAGAGTCTGGAATTCAGATTGGGCAATTCCGATCAGTCACGAACTAAGCTGTTGGCAAAGCTTCCCGTAGACCAGGTCAGCGCAGCCTCTCAGGCTCTGTGCCACTGCATCTGAGGGCCCAGCTTTGAGGATGCGTTCAGGAAATAGTTGCCAACAAGTGAGTTGTGGAGGCCTGCATAGGATAGAGATCCCACTTTAAAGAAAATAATAGTGAGGTGCAGGATGGAGGTGGAGTCAGGATACAGCCTGGACCTGCATCCAGTGCTCTCGCCTCAACCCCCAGAAGGGCTAACCTCATAGCATCGGAGCCCTGTGGCCTGTGGGCTGCAGGTTTGGACAGCAGTGCCTTAGGCAGGTCCTCAGTCTGCAGTCTGCCTGGAGCTTGGGGGCCCAAGCAGCAAGGCCAGTACGGCTGCTGTGCCCTCTCTGCCTAAGCCCAAAAGCAGCGACCTTGCCTAGCTCTAACCTTGTCAGTTTGTGGCTTCTCTGCCTCTTTGCCAGAGGAGGAGTGAGCAAGAGAGAGCCATGTAGTCGGACACTCATTTGCAATTTCATTGAAGCATGAAGTCGTTTCCTACCTTTACCAGGTAAGTAGAAAATTGACTTGGAGTGGGAGGCGGCAGGGGAGTTACATACTTTTGAAAATGAAAAATGAAAAACTTTGTTGTTTAGGGTTTTTTGTTTTTCTTGGCCCCATTACCAGCAGGAAGACGGCAGCACAGGCTTTTGTAGGGGGTCAAAATGCTGGAATGCAGTTTGCGTTTTGGTCATGTTTTCTTTTCTTTTCTTTTTCTTTTTTTCCAGGCTTAATTCACTTTATTTTTCTTGTGTAAAAACCCTGTTATCGCCACAGCTGGAGCCTGGGTCTGCTGCACGGAGACTCTGGTGAGGGTCTTGACAAGGTGGTCAGAGAATTCCTGATCGGGAGACTTGTTGAATACAGTCTCCTTCCACAGATCAGGGGGCAGGTAGCTGTGGTCTTAGAGATGGCATCAAAGGTGTTGGCCATAATTTCTCTAGGCATGAGTTTTGGCTGAGCCTTGAGTTCTCAGTACTGAACTGGGGCCTTGGGTCATGCTGTTCACTGGACGATAATGACAGTGCTTTGGAATTCCCCTAGATTGAGCAGGCAGTGAACCTGTTTGTTGGCACAGACCGTCGCTCCATCACTCTGAGCACCCGGTCCCCAGGCCTGGTGGAGAAGGGCAGACAAGGGAGGCAGGGGAGGCGTCGCATTGACTCAGGGTCCTGGAGTCAATCGGGGACCCTGGAAGCTCTGGCTGCATGTTTCTCTGCTTTGGCTGAGGCAAATCTGGATCATTGCAGTTAGTGTTCAGCATGTCCTGCTGTCATCTTGGGCCTCTGCCTTGGTCTTGAGGGTGAGTCACTCGTGGCCCCACCTCCAGGCCATCACCTCCCCCAGCTAAGTGAAGAGCCCTGTGGGGACACCTGGATTCAGAGAACATGTCTCCACTGAGCACTTGGGCCTTGATGGCAGCTCTTGTTCCAAGGCTAGGGGGATGTCTAGCCAGTACCAGCCCAGGGCAGAGCCTGCTGGGAGCAGGGAAGCGGGTACATGAGGCTCTACTTGGGTGTCCACAGCAAACCCTGCAGGGATCAGTCACCTCCAACAGAGATCAGGCTCCAGAGCCGGACAGCCCATGTGAGAATCCTGGCTGTGGCGGTTTGGGTAGTTTCTTTGCCTCTCTGAGCTGTGGCTTCCCTAGCTTTAAAATGGGACTCACAGGAGAAGCTTCTGCAGAGGACTGTCATGAGAGTGGAATGTGGTCAAAGGCACCAGTTACTTAGCACTGCCCGGACACCTGCCTGAGTCAGGAACACTGTTTGCATGTTCTCTTAACCATGGGAGGCAGCCTCAACTCTAGCTCACCTAGGGGGTGGCTCATCTGCAGGCCAAAGATGTTTGTCCCAGAGCTGGCCCATACCCTGAGAACAAAACCAGTTTCTGCAGGGCAGGGTCAGACCCAGCCACTCTTGCCTATGTTGTCCTTGGCAACATGGTTGCGGGAGAGGGACTTGGTTTAGCAGAGGTGAGCAGGGAGTGGGTGGGAGGGGGCAAGGGGGCTCATGCTGAAGAGAGAGTCCTGAGAGGGCAGATGGACAGGAGGGGCTCCTCTGACCTGTGGGCTTGTTCCCCTACAGGCTGGTGCACCATGTCGGTCAGCGTCCATGAGACCCGCAAGTCGCGGAGCAGCACGGGGTCCATGAACGTCACCCTCTTCCACAAGGCCTCCCACCCGGACTGCGTGCTGGCCCACCTCAACACGCTTCGCAAGCACTGCATGTTCACTGACGTCACGCTCTGGGCGGGCGATCGTGCCTTCCCCTGTCACCGTGCCGTGCTGGCCGCCTCTAGCCGCTACTTTGAGGCCATGTTCAGCCACGGCCTGCGGGAGAGCCGGGACGACACTGTCAACTTCCAGAACAACCTGCACCCGGAGGTGCTGGAGCTGCTGCTGGACTTTGCCTACTCCTCACGCATCGCCATTAACGAGGAGAACGCTGAGTCGCTGCTGGAGGCGGGCGACATGCTGCAGTTCCACGACGTGCGGGACGCTGCCGCCGAGTTCCTGGAGAAGAACCTTTTCCCCTCCAACTGCCTGGGCATGATGCTGCTCTCGGACGCCCACCAGTGCCGCCGGCTGTACGAGTTCTCCTGGCGCATGTGCCTGGTGCACTTTGAGACGGTGCGGCAGAGTGAGGACTTCAACAGCCTGTCCAAGGACACGCTGCTGGACCTCATCTCAAGTGATGAGCTGGAGACCGAGGACGAGCGGGTGGTCTTCGAGGCCATCCTCCAGTGGGTGAAGCACGACCTGGAGCCGCGGAAGGCCCACCTGCCCGAGCTCCTCCGCAGCGTGCGTCTGGCCTTGCTGCCGTCTGACTGCCTGCAGGAGGCCGTCTCCAGCGAGGCACTTCTCATGGCGGACGAGCGCACCAAGCTCATCATAGACGAGGCCCTGCGCTGCAAGAGCAGGATCCTGCAGAATGACGGCGTGGTCACCAGCCCCTGTGCCCGGCCACGCAAAGCAGGCCACACGCTGCTCATCCTGGGGGGCCAGACCTTCATGTGTGACAAGATCTACCAGGTGGACCACAAGGCCAAGGAGATCATCCCCAAGGCCGACCTGCCCAGCCCCCGGAAGGAGTTCAGCGCCTCAGCGATCGGCTGCAAGGTCTATGTGACAGGGGGCAGGGGCTCCGAGAACGGGGTCTCCAAGGACGTCTGGGTGTATGACACCGTACATGAGGAATGGTCCAAGGCGGCGCCCATGCTGATTGCCCGCTTTGGCCATGGCTCAGCGGAGCTGGAGAACTGCCTGTATGTGGTGGGGGGACACACTTCTCTGGCAGGCGTCTTCCCAGCCTCCCCTTCTGTCTCCCTGAAACAAGTGGAGAAATACGACCCTGGGGCCAACAAGTGGATGATGGTGGCCCCCTTGAGGGATGGCGTCAGCAATGCCGCAGTAGTGAGTGCCAAGCTGAAGCTCTTTGTGTTTGGAGGAACCAGCATCCACCGGGACATGGTGTCCAAGGTCCAGTGCTATGACCCCACGGAGAACAGGTGGACGATCAAGGCTGAGTGCCCCCAGCCGTGGCGGTACACAGCCGCTGCCGTCCTGGGCAGCCAGATCTTCATCATGGGAGGTGACACGGAATTCACAGCCGCCTCGGCCTACCGCTTTGACTGTGAGACCAACCAGTGGACACGGATTGGGGACATGACCGCCAAGCGCATGTCCTGCCATGCCCTGGCGTCCGGCAACAAGCTCTATGTGGTCGGGGGCTACTTTGGGACCCAGAGGTGTAAGACTCTGGACTGCTATGACCCCACTTCAGATACGTGGAACTGCATCACCACGGTGCCCTACTCACTTATCCCCACGGCCTTTGTCAGCACCTGGAAGCACCTGCCCGCGTGAGGAGCACCTGCCGAGCCCAGCCAGGTGAGCCCCTGGCAGCCCACGGCTACTCTGGATCTGGAAAGGTCATGGGGGAATGCAGTCCCACCTCTTCTCAGTCTGGGTGAAGGTCACCGTGTCTTCCAGGGAGGTCTGGGTGGGCAGCAGGTGGCTGGTGTGCTCTGGAGTCAACTCCTGGCTCTGCCTTCTCTTTGCAGTTAACCTGGAGCAAATTATTCAACCAGTCTGCAGAATGGGGACAGTGACCGTAGTTAGACCAGCATGGTAGTTCCCAAACATGGCTACACTTCAGAATCACCCAGGGACATTCTGACGTGCCGTGTGGAGCATAGGTCAACCTGCAGAGTCTGAGGGTGCAGTCTCCACACAAGCCTGCTCTTACTTTTGACACCAGGTGCAACAAAGAGGGCCTCCCAAACCACGCTTGGTCAATTTTGCCAGAAGGACTTAGAGAAGTCGCCGAAGGCTGCTACGCTCACAGTTCCAGTTTATTACAGGGAAAGATACAGATTAAGATGAGCCAAGGGAAGAGACATGTACTAAGGCAGAGTTCAGGAGAATGGCCCCCTCCCCATGGAATCAGGACAGTGTTACTCTCCTGGCACTGATGAGTAATGATATGTATGAAGGTTGCCAACCAGGCCTGGGCACGGTGGCTCATGCCTATAATCCCAGCACTTCAGGAAGGCTGAGGTGGGCAGATGACTTGAGCCTAGTGCAAGACCAGCCTGGGCAATGTTCAAAGTCAGTCCTGGCTGGGCGCGGTGGCTCATGCCTGTAATCCCAGCACTTTGGGAGGCCGAGGCAAGTGGATCACAAGGTCAGGAGATCGAGACCATCCTGGCTAACATGGTGAAACCCCGCCTCTACTAAAAATACAAAAAATGAGCAGGCATGGAGGTGCACACCTGTAATCCCAGCTACTCGGGAGGCTGAGGTAGGAGGATCACTTGAACTTGGGAGATGGAGCTGCAGTGAGCCAAGATCATGCCACTGCACTCCAGCCTGGGCAGCAGAGTGAGACTCCGTCTCAAAAAAAAAAAAAAAAGATTGCCAACCGGGCATGACATCCATGTCTAAATGGTGGAGTCCCCCCAAGAACTGTAAACACCAAAGCCTGCGGAACAGACAGCCTTGGTTTGAGTGCTGTTTCTTTTGGGGGCAGCTGTATGCTCACCAGCGTGCAAGGGATGGGGAGAAGTCCTTCCTCAAAACCAGCAGGCGTCTAGCTTAAGCGAGGTCATCCTCGGGGGCCTTGGAGCCCGGCTTCCTGCAGAGCAAGTGTCCGTGGGTTGCTGCCACATTGTCACTGTGTGGAATCGCTATGAAAACAGATGACACACAAGGCACTCTGGGAGGTGATGGTGGGACAGAGACACTGGGAGCAACTCGAGCCAGGCCCTGCAGACCCTGCGGTGAGGGGAAGGAATGGGCGGGAGGAACGTCTCATCTGGTGCTGGTTTAATCTCCTGAGAAGCTGAGCTGGGGGCAGGGTCTTCCCGCAGCAAATAGGGGCAGGATCGGCGTGAGGTCCTGCCATGAGAGGGTATCCCGGCCAGCCTGGCAGGGTACTGGGGTAGATGCCAGAGAAGGGTTTTGTGCCCAACATGCTCTCTGTGGTTAGGGCCTGGGAAAGGCCAGGGTGTGTGCCACTAGCCCTTGGCCATTCTCCCGGTTCATGCTTTCCTGGGCCCCTCACCCCTGGGACAGGGGCAGGAGATCCCTGGGTGCACTCTACCTCCAGCACAAGAAGAGACTGTGGAAGATGAGCTTTCCTGCCGGAGGGAGCCGAGCCGCTTCCCACGATCCTGCAGCGCTGGGTGGTGGCACTGATCCCTGTGTGTGGGCTCAGCTTGAGGTCATAGGAACCCTGTCAGGAGCTGGCCCAAGCTGAAACATTAATTTCCTCAGTGAGCCAGTGGCTGCTGATACAAATGCTGAAAGCTGTACCCAGCGAAGGCAGTCACTCTTAGCTGGGATTGCTTCTCAATGGAAGCTGTTGGCTCAGCCGCTAACTCAGACCCAGCCAAACCTTCGAGTCCATAAGGGGACACGGTGGCAGGCAAGGAGAGCCCAAGAACAAGCATCAAGCTGGTGAACACAGGGTGTTTGGGCTCACAGAGGCCAGCCTGAATAGGAACACCGCTTTTCTTTTTTTTCTTTTTTTTTTTGAGACAGTCTCGCTCTGTCACCCAGGCTGGAGTGCAATGGTGCGATCTTGGCTCACTGCAACCTCCGCCTCTCAGGTTCAAGCAATTCTCGTTCCTCAGCCTCTTGAGTAGCTGGGATTACAGGCGCGTGCCACCACATCTGGCTTGCTTTTCTCTTTTACAGCTTTTCTGTTTTCTTTTCTTTGAGACGGAATCTTGCTCTTCTTCCCCAGGCTGGAGTGCAATGGCACGATCTCGGCTCCCTGCAACCTCCGCCTCCTGGGTTCAAGTAATTCTCCTGCTTCAGCCTCCTGAGTAGCTGGGATTACAGGCACCTGCCACCACACCCAGCTAATTTTTGTATTTGTAGTAGAGACGGGGTTTCACCATGTTGGCCTGGCTGGTCTCAAGCTCCTGACCTCAGGTGATCCACCCGCCTCAGCCTCCCAAAGTGCTGGGATTACAGGTGTGAGCCACCGCACCCGGCGTTCTTTTTTTTTTTTTTAATCTGCTCTCTTTGGAGAAAAATCAGACCTGCCAAATTTCTTGATTCCCTGAGGAGATTCCAAGAGGATACTGGCATTTCCTGATTCCCTGTTGCTGTCCTCTAGGTCATTTAGGAACCTGGGGAATGTTGCCTGTGGGAAATGGAGGTGCCTCCCACCCCAGGCCAGCCGGGATGGGCAGGATGAAGGGGCCCATGCTGCTGGCCTCAGGCAGCTCCGACCATCTCTGGTCTGAGCCTCCAGACCAGAGACTGCCCCCTGCCTACCCTCCAGGTTGGAGGCTCCCTCTCACCGGGCCCTGCCCTGTCAGCTGGACCTGGTGAACTCTCCCGGGGATTGCTCTGATCCCAGGGACCCTGGCAGGGGAGTGTGCGTGCGTCTTGGTTGTGACCTTCTGGACTGGCTCAGCTTCCCCATCTGGACAACGAGTGGAAATCGTATTACTCATAGCACTTGAATAGAGATCAAATGATTGCCAGTTTCAGAAGCAGCTTTAAAAGGGGTAGCGATGGAGGACAGGGAGATGCTGATGATGATGGTTTTGGGGTGCTGTGGGCTGCAAGGGCCTCTAGATGTCCCTGCTTAGCCCCTCTGAAAGGCCTGTCCACCCATGACTGCTGTTCCTCGGCGGGCACTTGCCCTGTGCCCACTGGAGTCGTCCTCAGTCTGTAATGGACTTGCTGTCATCAGCTCCATTTAGGGATGAGGAAGCAGACACACAGGACTGAGCCAGTCCCAGACCTGATGGGGTAGCTACTTCCAGACCCTGTCATCCCAGAGCCATGTCCCCAAGGCATTCTGGGCTGTGTGCTTCCTCGGCTGCTGCGCTGAGTCCAGGTTGCTCTTAAGTTTCTGCCATTGCCCTGCGTTCCAGCTGTTGCTTTCTCATGGGCTTGACAGCGACCCAGAGACACTCCAGCAGCCCGTCCTTGCCTGAGGCCGCCCCAGTCCCGTGGCTTCTGTCCCCTCACTATGACCCTGGGTTGTTCCCATGCTCTGCAAAGCTCCTCCTGTCCAGCTTCTGCCTGGACAGCTCAGTGTCTGAGTTGTCTTCAAAGGCAGAGAGTGAGCTGGGCTCTCCATAGAAGGGCCTGCAGCACAGAAGCCGACGCCCGGGCATGCCTGGCCTTTCCCAGGTCCCCAGGAAGTGGAACCACAGTGGCTGCAGGCCACTTTTGCTGCTCAGGCAGCCATTGCAGAGCTGTCAGGGCTGAGCCAGAGGAGAGCCCCCAACTCAGGCAGCTGCAGACGGGGCCTGTGATGTGGCTCTGAGTGGGAGGGGCCGAGCCCTGGAACCAGACAAGGCTCACGGGGAGCTGAGTGGAGCGCCCTTGACAAGGACGGGGCCAGGGAGGGTGGAAACAAAGCACGCCTGCTGCCTCCCCCACGCGGTGGGCCCTCCTGGTGACCATGGCGCTGCTCACTGGGCCTCACTGCCTGCAGCCCCAACCAGCGCATCGGCCACCTAGAGTGTCCTCTGGCAGTGCCTGGGCCCGAGATGGCTTCTGTGGCCACCCCACTCCCCACGTTCCCCTCCCTGACTCTGCTCTCCCAGGCAGCAGTGGAGATCAGGGTGCTGGTGAGAAGTCCAGCTCTCGCTCGTCCCCACGAGCATGGCTGAGTCTCCTGCCTCCATGCTGGGCCCAACTGCCCCTGTCCTTGGAGGCCCCTTTCCATCCATCCTGCAAGACTCCGAGATAAGCTTCAGAAGCCATCAGGAGGTCCCCTGCACACTGTGGCCTCTGCACCCCAGATGATGGCCCCTGTTTGTCCACAAGCATTTGTTTTCCCTGTCCTGGCCGCTTGTTGGAACTCGTCGTAGGTGTGAGCATCTGCATCGAGTCCCCTGTCATTCCCACAGCTGTTTGTCATAGGTCCTGCTGTTATAGGGCACCCGCTGGGACTCTGAGAGGGGAGACAGTTGGCATCATATGAACAGCGAGTCAGGGCTGGAGCAGGACTTGAGCCCTGAATGTGCCGGGAAGCTGGCCACGGGCATCTTCACATCTGCGCCCCTGGCACAGAGCACAGGCTTGGCCAGCAGCTGCCCAGAAGCGGCGGGGAATTGCTGAGCTGGAACCTGAGTGACCTCCAGGGCAGCCCTTGCTCCAGTGTTGCGGTTGGATCCACAGCCTCGGGGACAGTAGCCAGCGGCCACAGGAGGCCCCGTTACCCACTAAGGGTGGTCTTGCTGTGAACATTCTCTCCTTTTCCTTCTCTCCCACTGGGTACCCCCTACTCCAGGCCCTTTAAGGCGCAGCCCCCCAACCCTTCTCTCCCACCTGCCTCCAGCATGGGGGCTGCCGAATGCAAGGCAGGCGTCCAGCTGCCGACAGCATGTCTTCTCTTCACAGGTGTTTTTGGGGCCTGGCCACTGGGGTGCAGGGCAGGGCTCATTAATCCACTGTGGGCTCTGTCACTGCTGCAGGAGGGACAGTGCGGCACATTCCCTCCTGTCTTAAAAGAAGTTGCTACAGATGGGAAATCCCAGAGCACAGGCCTGAGGGTTTGTGCCAGCCTCGAGGGTTGGGCCTGGCTAAGCGAGTGCCCAGGATGGAGTCCGTCCGTCCAGGCGTCAGCAGTCATTCGTTCTGTGCCAGCCTGGGGGATAGCGCCATCCCACCCTCGATGGGGCAGGCCCCACACCAGCAACCCACAGGGCACACGGCCAGGGCCTGCCGCACACAGGAAGTGCAGGGCGGCCGCTGACCCCTGTCCCCTCTGCAGGCTGGAGGGTTAGCCCGTTTCACAGATGAGGAGGCCAGGCCCAGGGAGCACCTGCCAAAAATTAAAGGGCCCAGCCTGAGAGGGAACACAGGAGCCTGGCCCCGAGGCTCCCCAACCCCTGTGCTTCTGGCTGTCATCTGTATTCCTCTCAGCAACTCAGGGTGCCCTGGGGGACACCCTCAGGTAGGTGGGGTGGCTGTTCCAGGTAACAGGCCTTGCTCTGTAGGGACCACATGTCAGCATGTGGCGTGCTGGGACAGGGCCAAGACCGGGCAGCCAGGCCCCAAAGGTTCGGGTTTGCTGTGTTAGAGCACCTCAGGATGGTTAGGGCCCCTGTGACCCCAGCTTCATACTTGTGAGGAGCTTGAAGGGATTTGGGGGCCTTCTCAGTCACCCAACCCAGCCTCTGTATCTGGAAACAACTTGACCACCTGGGGAGGGCAGCATTCCTGCAGAGTAGCCTTCAGAGAGCAGAGGGCCCAGCACTGTGAGGGATGGAGAGGTGTACCCCGCTTAAAGGGGACAGTCCCATGGAGCCTCAGTGCTGCCTTCAGTGTTTTAATTGAAATGTTACTAAGGTTACTTAGATACACACAAGCATGCAACTAGTAAAGCCCCTTATGTTCTTCTTCTTACACAACTGTAAAACGAACACGTACAGGTTAAACACAGCCAAAGCCAAAAACCCCGGACAGCGTCACCATTAATCACTGCTTTGCTGAGGCCCCTTGCCTCGTGGAGTGGATGAACACGCAGGGTTGCTAGAGCGCTCTGCCTGCCTGCGCCCCCCTGTGTAAGAAGACTCACCTTTTCCCGTTTCAGGGCCTCGGAGTGGTATGTGAGAGGGAACTTCTATGAGGGGAATTGGCTCACTTGGTGATGGAGGCTGAGAAGCCCCATGATAGGCTGCAAGCTGCAGAACCAGGAGAGCTGGGGGCGGTCCTCAGCCCAGCTACCAAGAACCAAGAGCCTGGGGTGGGGATGGGGTGGTGGGCAGCAAGTCTCAGAGGCCAGAGGACCTGGAGCTCTGATGCCCGATGGCAGAGAAAGAGCAACCTAGCTCCAGAAGAAAGAAACCTGAATTCCCGTTTCCTTAGCTTTTTTTCTACCAGGGCCCCAGCCCATCCTGTGGTGCTCACCTGCACTAAGGGCAGATCTTCCCCACCCGGGCCACGGCTCTGACGCTGGTTGCCTCTGGAAGCACCCACACAGACTCACCGGGGCAGCCCAGCCATTCGAATCAAGTGCCAGGCCGCCTGGGTTTCCCTTCTAGGAGAAGAGGGCCAGGCTCCATGCCTGCTGCAGCACTGAGAATACGTAATGCATCCCCGGGGTCTGGGTATCCCCGAATCCAATCAAGTTGACACCTGAGTCATCCGAGTGTGGCGGATGAAAGCAGGCCTGGGGTGCCTGGATCACCGGACTGCGCTGCTGGTGAATGGTGGATCCAGCGTTCTCATGCCCAAGCCTCATGGGCAGCTGCCTCATTGTCATTTTGTTTCAGATCAGGTCAGAACAAAACAATGTGGCCACTGATTGATTTTCTCTTTCTCTCCTCCTTCCACAGCCCGCGGCCCTCAGTGTCACAGCGTGGCCTTGGCTTATGTGCCACAGCAGGAGCTAAGCGGGTCCTGGAACAGCTCTCCGAGAGGTGGAAGGGGCCCCGCCAGCTCTGGGGAGCAGCAGCCTTGGGCTGTTCGGAGCTTTAGGCACAAGAAGAGAAGCATCTCTTGCATCTGTGCCCCTGGGGGCCTCTTCAGCTTTGCAGTGGTTTATAGGAAGACATACCTCCCAGAGGGGCATGAACTGCCACCAGGACTGACCCCGGCGTCGGGAGAAGGACACTTGCAGAGCCTTGAGATCACCTGGATTTTGGCAGGTCCTGGACTGGGGCCGGGCAGGCAGGGACAGGGAGGAGCCCCTGGTGGCTTTCGGGGCTGCAGCACTGCCACACATCCTTTTCCTCCCGGCCCGCCCTGCTGGGGCACTACTGCCGTCTATAGATGGTGTCCCAGGCCTGGGAAACCAGGTTCCCAGGGGTTGAGACCAGAAGGTTGATGAGCAGAGAACCCAGGACAGATTTTATAAGGTGCAGAAACTGCAGGGGGGCCTCAGTGACATCCACGAGGCAATAAGGCTAATTGCCTTATTTGCTAATAAGAGCAAAGGACACCCAGACCTCCAAGGTTTGTGGGCCCCTGCCACAAAGCTGTAAGTCCCAGCCCGCCCACTGAGGGCCTTGCCCAGTGCTGTGGCCTGGTGGGGACACAGATGCTCTGGCCACTCAGTGGAGCTGGGCCTGCAGCAGACTCAGGACTCCGAGTGCCCTGGGGGTCACCCCTCACATCCCCTCCTCAGAGCCCACCCTGAGAGGCAGCAGTGACCCCCGTGGTACACACATGCCAACAGCACTGGGGGCTTCTCCCCGGGAGACCACGCTGCCCTCCAAGACAAGGGGCAGCTGTGAGCTGGAGATAGCAGAGGGACCCCAGGGAGTCCCCTGCAGACCCCACCAGGGCCGCATCCGTCTCAGTTTGGGGGACAGTGATGGGGCCCTCACCATCCTCTTGAATCTTGGCCCCCATTTGCGCCCTGAGCTCCAAGATAAGAATGGCCGTGAGAGAACTGCTGAACATCTGTTCATTGCTGTCACCTCCTGAGTCACTGGGGTCCCTCAGCAGAACCTCCCTGACACCTGGGCTGTGGAGAGGTAGGTGCCTATCAGTGACCATCCTAATGCCTCTCACTCACTCCTAACCCCCTGTTTGAGGGGGAGGGGTGTTGGTGCCTTGACGGGGCTGGGTAGGGTGTCCAAACTTGTGGCTTCCCAGGCACCTGCAGTGTGAACACTGCTTGACTGGCTCAGGGTTAGGGCTGCAGAGGGGGCTGTGCCACAAACCAGTTACTTAAGCAGCCCTGAGTGTCTCCATGCCTTGGTGCGGGTCCTGGAGACCTCTTGGGGTGGGACCTTTGGGCAGGGTTTGCCCACTGATGCGCCCGCCACCATGGGCCCCTGGCTACATGGGGCTTCTTGGACCCTATAGACCCCGCAGACCCCACCTGTGTCAGGCCGGTTGCCCAAAGACACTTGGCTGTGGTCCCCGGGGATGGCTTTGCTGGCACACTCAGGAGCCCGGCCGCGGGGGCTGCAGGGAGTGCACCTGGACCCGTGGCGTTGCTTCATTGAGATAAAGAACACTTATCACATAGCACAAAGGACGGGCCATGGTGCTTTCCCTGAAAGTTGTGTTGAGTTTTTATCAGTTTCCTAACTTAATAAAAAGAGTTGAGAAAATTCTTTGCCTGCCTTGTGTGCTGGTGTTAGTCTTGGAGACATTCTTGTTGGCTGACTTCAGTCCTGTCCCACCAGCCAAGGCTCAGGCCTGCCTGCTGGCGTCTGCCCTTCTCATGAGCTGGGAAGGGGGACCCACCCGGATGAGAGGTCTCCCCATTCCTGTCTCCTCCTGAAGTTACTTCAGAAGCCGTGAAGTTGATTCCGTGGAGAGCCCTGATCCTGTCTGCCCCTCCTCTGGAGGGCAATTCTCTCTTGGAAACCAGTAAATAGAAGCTGGGAATGTCATTCCATCCACTCGAAAAGGCAGAACCTCCAGTTGATGCTCCTTTGTCTGAAAATAACCCAAGCGCCATTCAGAGGGGCAAAATGGCTCCAGGAGGCAGCTCTGCGGTCTGAGCGCCAGCTCACGGCACCATTGTGCCCACTGGTTGCACTGTGGGTCCTGGTCTACCTGCCCTCCTTGTGTGTTTTCATAGTCACCGTGAACCTCATGAGCTCAAGCATATGCCCGCAGGGTAAACATCGTGTTCTATGTTTTGTGGTCTCACCTTCAGGCGCCCCTCAGACAGCGGGCAGCCCAAGAAGGTCATGCTGTGGCGCAGCCTGCGCGCGGGGTGGCTGTGCTGTGAACGGGAACCCGGAGGTGCCCCAGCACGGTGGCTCTCAGCGGTGGCTTCCATGGTGCTCAGTGGTGTGCTGGCCCACAAAATCCAAACAGCGCCTTCACAGTGTAAGAAGTGCTCTGATGCTGGCGTAGGGGTGTGACGTCACATTCCTTAGAAAATGGAATGCTCTTGAGTGGGTTTGTCTCAGAGGTGAGTATGGTGCGTGTACAAGGGCCAAGAGCAGAGGGCCTCGTCCCTCCCCCTGCCCAGAGGTGCAGCCCTGGGAGGGGCGTCCTAGGACTCGTCTCGCACTGTCGGCTCCTGCAGCAGTGGTGGGGACCACAGGTGAACGCCACCACTTCCATACAGGCCTGAGCGCTTCACTCTGGCCAGCGCTTCACATCCAAAGCCAGAAGTTGGCTCCAGCTAGAGTCCTGTGAGTACAGCTCAGACAGCAGCAGAGGTGAAGTTCCCTGTCACACAGTCACAGGGTGAGTGTGAGCCGGCCGTGGCCCACAGGGCCCCAGCGTTGCACCCCACCCCCTCTCTCCCTGCTCTGCCGTCTTCCATGCAATGCAGCGGTTTCCTGGTCCACCCTGGCCATCCCAGCCCCGGCTGTCCCATCTGCATTCCAGCCAGTGGGAAGGGGAGGAGAGAAAGTGATGGGCAAGCCTGTTTTAAGGGCATGGCCCAGAAGTTGCACCATAACTTCTGCATTCTCCTGGCAGCTAGAACTCAGTCACATCCATGCCTGATTGCGAGCGGGACTGGAAAGTGCCCTGAGGAAACTCCAGGGCTCCAACACAACTAAAGGGAACCTAGATATTAGACAGGTAGCAGCCTCTTCCTCTACATGCTGGGTCAGGGTTGGAAGGAACCTGGGCACACCGCCCTGCCTCCCGCTTCTCTGGGAGCATGCAGAGCCACCGTCTGCCAAGATCCTGGCTCTTGTCAAACCCCTCTTGTCAAGCAGTTGTCAAGCCCCGATTGTGTGCTGCTCACTGGCCAGTGCTTTGCATAATTACCTCCTTTAACCTTCGCAGTGACCCCCGGAGGCAGACATTCTTGTCGTCGTCTTGCTGATGAAGAAATGGGCCCAGAGGTCACAGTAACTTGCCCAAGGTCTCTTCTAGTAGGAGGAGGAGGAGGCAGTACAGTGGCAACTGACAGAATGTGGACTCTGGAGCTAGGCCCACCTGGGTTTGGGTTCAAGCTCTCATGTATGGCTCTCATGTATGTACAAGCTTGGTTAAACCACTTGATTCTCTGACACAGGCTTAATGATAGCAGGGTTAAGAGTTGAGGTCGAGTTCCATAAAGCACTAAACACCATGACCAACGCCCAGATAGCCCGTTACCGGGGGAGAATGGCCGCCACGTTGCAGCAGTGGAACTGGGATTTGAAACCAAGCCATATGCTACATTGTGGGGGCTGGGAGTGGTGTTGCTTCCAGTCATTACCCAGCAGGCCTAGCTCCGTGTTCCTTGGCCTCCCAGGGGTCAGACTGAGTCTGGGACAGGGCTTGGGGAGGGGAGAAGCCACCCTCCCCATCAGTGATGGGGCAAGGCCTCTCTGGAAACTTTGGGCCCAAGATGGCCAGTGGAGCTTTCCTTGGTTGTGCCTGATGCGGGAAAGAAAACAGGCCATCTTGGAGGCTTTGGCATCCTGAGAGCCTGCCTGGGGGGACTGTCAAGTTGCCAAGGGCAAGGAGAGGGTAGCCAACTGCCTCCTCCACCTGGCTGTTCAGCCAGGTCTCCCTGCCTTCAAAGGACACTTCTTCAGCCAGGAACTGACAAGAATGAGCCCAGAGTCATTCACCCCAAAGGTGTGTGGCAGCCGCCCCTTGCTCAACACCCAAGGCTGTAAATCCTAGTGGGGAAAGAGGCAGCCTCTTCAGAAGCAATTGTCTAATGAGCGCAGCTTGCAAAGAACCTCGGTTCTTCTGGATCATCACTGGGGGGATATTTTGCAGAGTAAGAAACTTGCATGCCCCGTCCATCATGTCCCAGCCCCGGCCCCAATCCCAGCCCCGATGGATCTGCCCGGCCTCTCCTTCAGGAGGTGGAAATTATGGCTGAATTATGGAAGAGGTGGTCTCTTCCAACTTGAAGAGACCATGAAGGTGATCGGCCCCCAGCTCCTCTTCTGCCCTCAGGCCCTGCCCTACCTGACATGCAGCTTGTCCCGCCCATGGTATCTGCAGAGGTTCAGGCCCTGCCCAGGGAGCCAGGGTGATTCGGGTGAATTTCTCAGAGTGGGCACAGTATTGTCCTGCATTTTCCCTTGCCTTGTTGGGCTTTGGGATGTGGCTTTGCCTCACTGAGGGTCAAGGAAAAGCCTAGAACAGGCCGCAGGCTTCTTAACTTGGGATTTGGGATCAAATTCAGGGGATCCATGCACTTGGGTGGGAGAAAAATGACATATTTATTTTCACTAACCTCTGACTGAGGTTACTGATCAAGTGATCCACCCGCCTCAGCCTCCCAAAGTGCTGGGATTAGAGAGCCACCTCGCCTAGCCCAAGGTCGCTGTTGAGGTCACCATTTTAAAGCTGAGGAAACACGCTGAGCATGGCAGCAGATGCTCTGGTGGTTTCTGTGTGTCTGGCCCCAGCTGCCCAGGCCCCCTGAACCCGAGGGGCCTTGCTCTGGCCCTGGGATTGGCCTGGGTTTGGAACCTGGCACTCGGGACCCTGAGGGTTTGCAGCAGTAGGGGAGCAGTGGCTTTTTTGAGTTGAATTGAGTAGGGCTGGACTCCTTTTCTGTCCTTTCTGCAGGTAAAGGAGATGAGCAGTGTTGCTCTGGTACCCAGAGAAGCTTCCAGGCACTCCTGGGTTGCACGATAGATTACATAATTCTATTGATGGGCACCAGCTCCATGCCAGGCCCCAGGGCTCCAAAGCCATTTCCAAGTAGACTCATCACAGCTTCCCCACTCAGCCTGCAGGGCTGGTGGGGAACCAGGGAACTTGGGAGCAAGAGAGACACATCCCGCCAAGCCCACCCTGTGGTGGCTCTACCAGCGTCGGGACTGCAGAGCGAACAGGACGGCAGTCTTATCCTGACCACGTGCATTCAGGAGAAATGCAGGCTCCAAGAGCAAGTGCCATGAATGGCTTCACCACGGCTGCTCTTTCTTCACATTGGCTCCTGTGAGCTTTCGCAAAGCTTCCAAAGCTGGCCCCGCTTCTCTCCCCTCTGCAGAGGGAACATTGAGGAGCTCTGTGTGTCTCATCTGTACAACCCTAACTAGGGCCTCATCAAAGACTAGCAAGGAGCAGGTCCTGTCTCTTCCTCTCTCCGCCTCTCCACTTCCCATGGAGAATAGTGAGATTTTTAAAATGAGAGTTGAAGCCATACCGAAAAGCCCGGTGCTGTTAAATGCAGCTGTGACATTTGCCTGAGAGAAGTGGCCAGTCGGCGGGGGTTGGGGGTTCAGTTCCCAGTCTGCCCTCCAAGCTGGTGTTGCCAGCTGTGGCTGCCTCTTCGCTGTAGGCCTGCGAGGTCCCTGCCATGCCTGTCTCCTCCTCCCAGCAGGAGTGTGAGCTCTGCTCTGGGGTCAAGGCCAGACCTTGGCAGCCCATGTGCTTGGCTCCCCCAGCTTAGCCTCAGGATGTGGGTCTTCAGTTTGCACTGTGCAGCGTCGGGGGCCACACTGCAGTCAAGCCAGCTGGGTGCAAACAGCAGCTCTTCCTCTACTTGGCGGCCCTCCTGGGGAAGGTCCCTCTGCCCCTGTAACTTCATTTCCTCATTCGTAACAAAGAAACATGGAACAGATCATATTGCTTGTTGTAAGGATTGAACTAAATCAGGTAAAGGGGCTACTAGATTTCCGTCAACAATGTCCATTTCCTTTGCCCCATATACGTTTTCAACTTGAGTAAAGAGTGTGTGTGTGTGTGTGTGTGTGTGTAAAAATTGAAAGAAGAAAGCATTCCAGCTTTTCTGGGGAGTTGAAGGCAATTTCAATAAAAATACATGTTTCTGGCCAGGTACGGTGGCTCATACCTGTAATCCCAGCACTTCGGGAAGCTAAGGCAAGTGGATCACTGGAGGTCAGGAGTTTGAGACCAGCCTGGCCGACATGGTGAAACCCCCGTCGTGGCAGGCGCTTGTAGTCCCAGCTACTCAGGAGGCTGAGGCAGGAGAATCGCTTGAACCTAGGAGGCAGAGGTGGTAGTGAGCCGAGATTGCACCACTGCCCTCCAGCCAGGGTGACAGAGTGTGACTCTGTTTGAAAACAAAAAACAACAACAACAAAAAATTTCCGTTTTAGCTGTGGCTGCCAGGAAGCCCAGAGCCCACCAGGAGGTTCCTCACAGAGGCGTGTCGTCCCTCCTGTTGGCAGGAGTGCTTTGTCCTCCTTCCGTGGCTTGAAATTGTAGGAGCCACCCCAGAGACACGGTTACTGCCATCACAGGGTTCAAAGGACCTCAACCTCTGCTTGGAAAGCATGCAGAGTCTTACAAAACCTTCTGTGACTTCCTGATTTTCAGACTTTTCGGGAGGCTGACCGCCTCCAGGAAGACTGATTTGCTGTGTTGCTGGTGGGGACAGTCACCCCTAGGTCCAAGCCTCAGTGTGATGACTGAAAGAAGACTGCACGGATTGGGCGCTTTGCTCAGTGCATGCTGAGCCCCAAGGGTTAGGCCGTGGCTTGGCAGATCTTCCCCAGGCGACCTAGAATGTCACTGGGCATGAGCTGGGTTTGTCCAGGCTTGTCTAGCTGGAGTCAGGGCTAGCGGGTGAGGAGGTGTTTCTCTCTCTTGCCAGGTAAAAGCCAGGGCTTCAAATGCTTGTGGTGATGGAGAAAGAGCAGGAAGACACCAGGGCCCCACCTTCCTTGGGGGGAAGTGGCCTGGCACACAGGGCTCCCACCGCAGAGAGGAGCTTTGTGATGGGCTGGGCGAGTCCTGAGGAACTCCTCTGGGATCTAGGGATGCGCTTTCCCAGAACCGTGCCTCTGCCCGTGCCTGTTCCTCCTTTCCCACCTTTCTTCCTCAATCACCCTTCTTTCATTTCACAAAAGGAAGTTATCTCTTGTCCCTCCTGAAACTCATTATGGTGCATTGCTCAGGGTGTAAAAACATCTGGGGCACCAAATGGATGTGTTAAGGTTGAGCAGCATGAGGGAAAAGTGGATGGCAAAGCATATGGTTGTTAAACAGGGCAGTGCCTTTTGGAATTCAATTGACAAGCACATGGCAAGGTTCCATATCTTTGTGTGTCCATCTGCTCACCTGCCTGTCCATCCACACATGCATCCACCCATCTACCCACCCATGCGTTCACCCATCCACCTGCCCACGCACCCACTCATCAGCCTACCCACCATTCATTCATTCATCCACCCATCCACCTATCCACCCGTCCATCCATCCATCCATCCATCCATCCATCCATCCATCTACTCATTCATCCTACCTCCCTCCCTCCCTATTATTAACTTAAGTCATAATTCAGAAGTGAGATAGTTGTCACTAAATAACATTTTTAGTTGTCAACTAAATAACATTTTAATTTTAATTTAAAAGCAATCAAACTTTTAATGGAAATTGAATTCTGAATTGGCCAATCAATTTGCCAAGAAGTACTGGCTTTGCGAATGAGGTCACATGGTGGGCATTTTCTATAAGTTGAACAACTTAAGCCTTTAGCCCTAAATATATTTGAAGCATGAAAATAATGTCCCAAATTATGTACTTGGTAACAGTTACACTTGTGATACCATTTGAGAGCTAGACATAAAACCATGTGAAAGGTACATGGTGGTTCACATTTGTTTTAGGAGGACACATGAACCAAAAGTGCGGATCAGTGACCGTGTCTTCCCTTCAGAAGCCAGCACAGAGCTGGGCGTGGGACTTAGCTGGACTTCCTCTCTGCCTTTTGGGATGAGGTATGGCTGATGCCTTGATGTGGAGGAGGAAGCAGCAGCATCGAGCCCATGCCCATAGTTGGCCTGAGGCCCACTCAGCACCTAGGGCCAACCCAGGGCAGTAAGAGGAGGCAGGAATTCCAGGAATGAGCCGGCTGGCCCTGGGCTGGTTCCGACAGGCTCCCTGCCCTGGCAGAGGCTCCAAATCTGAGGTTCCTTCCAGAGGACGCCAGGCCAGGTGCAGCGATGGGGTTGGGAGTTTAAGGTAGGGACAGGAAGGGGGTGACCCTGTAACCTGAAACACTTCAGTTGTCTCATTTCAAATACCCGTGCATGGAAATAAACTAATGACATTATTGCACAGAAAATGCTATGTGACCATCCACCATAGAGAGTTAGTGACTTGGAAAGATGCTTACGACATAAAGTGGAAAAAGGCAGGACGACCCATTATATAAAATAAACTATGTGTGTTTATAGAAAAGAGACCGGGAGGGTGGACCACCGTGTGAATTGTGCTTATTTCTAGATGTTCACTGTAGGTGATTTTTAGAAACAGCCTTACTGAATTATAATTGATGTACAAATAAACTACACATAAACTATACAGTTTTGTAGATTGTGACATATGTCTATACCCATGAAACTTTCATCACAATCATCGTAGTGACATCTATCACCCATGAAAGCTTCCTTATGCCCCTTGTTAATATGAATAACAGTTTTATCAAGACATAATTCACATACCATACAATCCACGCATTGAAAGAGTACAGTCGGCCAGGCGCTCATGTCTGTAATCCCAGCACTTTGGGAGGCCGAGGTGGGCACATCGCTTGAGGTCAGGAGTTTGAGACCAGCCTGACCAACATGGCAAAACCCCATCTCTACTAGAAATACAAAATTAGCCATGCGTGATGCATGTACCTGTAATCCCAGCTACTCAGGAGACTGAGGCTGGATAAGCGCTTGAACCCGGGAGGCAGAGGTTGCAGTGAACTGAGATTGAGCCATTGCATTCCAGCCTGGGCAACAGAGCAAGACTCCATCTCAAAAAAAAAAAAAAAAAAAAAAAGGAATGCAAATTCTTTGGCTTCAGCTTTGGATAGTCTGATTCATTACATCTGGGGCTGGGCCCAGGGATATGCATTTTAACCAGCAGTCCAGATCATTCTAAAGCAGGAGACCCAGGCCCTTTGGAAAACACTGGTCTAAGGGGGAAATCCCAGGTCTGCTGTCAGAGATGTGGGTTTGTGCCTGGCTCTGGCTGGGCCAATTGCTGAGCTCCATGAGCCCTGTGATCACCCGCCAATGGGGAGACTTGATCCGATCCCCCTTCAGGACGTCACGTGCTGGGTAGGAGACTCCTGTGGCTTTCCCAGTGAGTGCCCCCCTCTATCGAGCTCTGAGGCCCGAGAGAACTAATTCCAAGAAGTCAAAATATTGAAAAACTTTCTTAGACGCAGATGAGTCTGAAACCACGTGGAATCCTCCAAATCACAGGAAGTGCTCACACCTGGCAGGCCTGCTGTTGGGAACCGTGAGGACATTAATCAAGTTCAGCCTCCATGTTGTCATTCCCTTCCTGCCAAGCAGGACGAAAGGGTGTATATTTTCTTACAATAACTGTATGGGGTAGGTGTCATCCCATTTTATAAATAAACTGTAGTGCAGAGAGGTTAAGCCTGTTGCCTCAGGACACACAGGCGTGGGGGCCCAGCATGTGAACTTCATCTGTTTGCAGACCTAGCAGGTTGACTCTTCAGCCTGCCTTCCCTGAGCGACTCTCATCCCAGTGGGAGAGGGTGAGAGCCCCTGGGCTCCCTGGTCCTAGACAGGGTCCCAGCAGCCTGGCCCACTTTCAGCTAAAAGCCCCTGGTTGGGGTGGGGCTCAGCTGCCTTTGGCTGGGACTGAGCTGTCCTGCAAGCCTCTGGGCAGTCCAGCTGGAGGCCCCCAGCAGGGGCAAGCATTCTGAGACCACTGGAACAATATCCACCCTCCAGACTCGGCCCTGCTGGCGGCACAGTGGTGTCCCCCCAGGCTCCTGGGATAGCCCTGGCCATCCCTGACTCCCAGGACCCAGCTCTGGAATGAAAGTGTGGGTGAGGAGGCCTTCAGCCCACTTTCAGGGCAGCAGGCAAAGGAGGGCTCAGCACTGCGCTGCCTGGAGTGAGCTGGGGAGATCCAGGTATCTCTGTGTAAGGGGCAGGCCTGTGGGTAAGGGAGCAGACGGGAAGGTGGGGAGAGGTTTGACCTGGCTGTCAGGGAGGGCTTCCTAGAGGAAGTGACAGTTAACCTGAGCTAAGCTAAGGGAGGTGGAGGTGGCTGCTCTGAGGCAGATTGCATCTGTGTGTGTGTGGCTGTGCGCTGCCCAGGAAGATGGAGAAGACTGAGTCTGCCCACCGGAGAGCTCTCTTCAGACTCTTCATGAATCCAGGGCCACTGTCATGGCAGCTGTCCCACGACTCCCCTGACATGCTTCCAGATGAGTGTGCTGGGCCCCAGACCAAGCACTTCGCTCATCTCTTCAGCATCATGATGAATGTGCGCGCCACCTGCAGACTCTGCAGTCCCTTCTGAAAGAGGAAATGGAGACAGAGGTTTAATAGCTTGGCCACTCGGCTATGAGCGGCAGGCCTGGAGTCTGTGTCCATCCTGGTGCCTCTGAGTGGCCCCCTCAACCCCTGTCCACAGCCCTCCCCGACAGAGGGGACCCCAGCATGGCCCTCTCCCAGGCTCCTCAGGGCAGGCAGCTCTGCTTCACTGGCCCAGCAGCCCTCTCCTTTGGACCACAGAGAAGAACCGAGGTTGTCCAGGCAACCGCCACCTCAAACTCTGAAGCTGGGGGTGGGGTGAGAAGTCCAGGGACAGCTTAAAGGGAAGCGGTGACCCGGGAGGAAGGGAGAGAAAAGCAGGCTGGCTTCCAGCTGGTCCATTCCAAGGAGCCACGTTATGACCCCCTCCCCACAACTCTCCCACTGAGGCCTCCGGGGTCCTTATCCCCGGCGGGGTCCGGATTCTGTTCCCCAGGAAGAAGGAAAGTTTCCCAAAGGCATGGGGAGAGAGGGGTAGCCTACACATCTGTGGGGCTAGGGCTGTGTAGAGCAGGCCATTACCATATGAAAGGAGGAGGCTTGAGCGGTGGTGGGAGGGGCCAAAGCTGTCACTTGGATACCAAAGGCAGCTGGGGATGGTGGAGGGAGCAGGGGCGGGGAGGCAGCGACGGAGGGCCCCAAACTGGGGGGGAGGGAGTAGGCTGCTGGGGCCACATCCTCCCCATTTAGGGCACGCACCACTTCCTCCCACTTGCGACTCCTCTCTGGCCCGGGGGGACACTCACAGAGGTGGCAGGACGGTGCTGGAACTGGACTGCTCCAGGACCCTCTGGGTGACCTGCCACTGTGCCCCTGAAGAAATAGAGTCAAATTTTAAGGACAAAGGAGTCGCCTAAGACTCCAAAGAACAGGAACTGTGGTGGGAACGGGGAGGTGGGGGGCTTGGGGAGGCACTTCTTGCTGTGTAGAGGCTGGATGAGGGGGCTGTCACTCCCAGGCAGGGAAGGGAGTTCAGGGAGTTCCAGGTCTGAGGTGTAACAATCTGCAGCTCAGCTCGCCTGCCCTCTGCTTCTGTGGCTGCTTCCAAGGAAATCGCAAGGCTTGCACGCTGCATGCCTCCTCTCCTCCCAAGCTCCTCCCTGGCCTTTGCTTTTTGGGGCCTCCTAATGTCCTCCCCACACTTCCGATTTAGATCTCTGTCTTGCAGCATCAGCAACTCCCACTTCTTTTCCGGCAGGCCGTGGCTGCCTCCAGCATCTCCTGCTAGTTCACAGGCGGCCACCCCTAGGCCTCGGGCTTTCCCTGGGGACGAGGAACCTTCAAACAGAAAATAGCCACTTTGGTAGGAGCCACTTGGCGGCCAGGTCTGTGCTGCGGCAGAGGCTTCCGTCCCTATTGAGTGGCTGTCTAGTGTTCTTGGGGCCCTCTGCGCTTTGTGTCTCTGCTGTTCTGGAAGAGAAGAATGGAACCTTCTCGCTCTTCTTGCCTCCCAGACAGCCTGTCCCTGGCTCAGAACCAATTGCGGTGGAAAGCGGAGGGAGGCAGGCCATGGGAACCACTCCTCTTGCCCTGCTGAGGGTGTCTGGGTGGATGAGGGCCACCACGGACCCAGGCCGGGATGGCTGCTGTGGGGGAGGAGACCGCCGGGGCAGCAGTGACAGCCAAGAGTAGCGAGCGAGAGAGAAAAGACCAGTGTTTACTGGCTTGCGGGGAGGCAGCTATCACCAGGGCTACAAGACTCTGTGAAGAAACACGTGCACTTCCAAGTTTGTGGTAAAATGAAAGACACTTGGCAGCTGGGCAGGACTTTTGTGTTTTTTTCTTTTTTTTTTTGAGGAGTCTCACTGTCGCCAGGCTGGAGTGCAGTGGCGCCATCTTGGCTCACTGCAACCTCCACCTCCCGGGTTCAAGCGATTCTCCTGCCTCAGCCTCCCAAGTAGCTGGGACTACAGGTGCATGCCACCCTGCCCAGCTAATTTTTTTTTTTTTTGAGACAGAGTCTTACTCTGTTGGCCAGGCTGGAGTGCAATGGCACGATCTCGGCTCACTGCAAACTCTGCCTTCCAGGCTCAAGCAATTCTGCCTCAGCCTCCCGAGTAGCTGGGATTACAGGTATGTGCCACCACGCCTGGCTAATTTTTGTATTTTTAGTAGAGATGGGGTTTCACCATGTTGACCAGGCTGGTCTTGAACCCCTGAGCTCAAGTGATCTATCCGCCTTGGCCTCCCAAAGTGAGGCGAGCCACCGCGCCTGGCCAGGACTTTCTTTCTGGTGACTGGGTCAGGGAGGGCCAGGGAGCTGGGAAGTGGCAGAGCGGGGACTCCAGGCAGCTTTGCCCAGGTTCTCTGCATTACTGTGAGTGGCACAGTTCTCCAAGGCCCAGCTGGATTTAAGGGCCTTCCTATAGGTCTAGAAAGCGCAGACTCGAGCGCAGACTCGAAGAGTAGGAAGCCAGTAATCTAAAAAAGGCAGGCACAGGCTGTGCTGGTGGAGCCAGTGACAGCTAGAGCCCTGTGTGTCTCCAGGGCAGACCCGGCATTCCGGGGTCAGACCCGGTGATTTCACCCGGGAGCTACAAGTAGACACGATCTTTCTTCTTGAATTAGTTTCTGGCAGTTGCTCTAGTTTGGGGGTGGGATGGGGTGGAGAATGTTAGTGAAGTAAGAGAAACGAACATTAAGGGAAGTCGCAGGCTCCATAGCAAAGTTCCTGTTCACTGTACTGATTTATCTGGAAATACAAAGTTTGGGCTCTTGGCATAAACTCTGACTTTAGGGCTGATCCGTCGCTCTCTGGGTTTGGGTTCCGCTCCGAGAGAGAGAGAGAGAGAGAGAGAGAGAGAGAGAGAGAGAGAGACAACGCCGTCCCCAGCAGCAGCTGCTCGGTGCAGAATCTGGCTCCTGAAACTATGGAAATTAACCTTCGCATTGGGAGAAGCCTCTCCTCAAGAGCTCTGCGGGTGAATGGGGAGTATCCCTTCTACAGGAACCAGGAACAGGAATAAATCACAGCACCAACCAAGACTTCACAGGCAATTTATTATTTTTTTTTTTGAAAGGGCTGAGGGGGACTTTACAAGGGTCTGAAGCTGGTAACTAGAAAGAAAGCTAAATAAAATACAAAGCCAGTATGTTGTGGCAAAATTCCAGAAAACACACTGAAAAAAATCTTTACAGTTTAAAACTGCTTCACTTTATACATAATTACAAATTAATATACAGCATCTGGGTTTTAACCCGTCTGTTTTATTTAATATGATTTAGCACAGAAATGTCCATAGAACATCTGGAAACGAGCAATGAGAGCAGAGGTATCCGGTGTATCCCAACCACCCTCCTGCGGATCCCTGCGCCTCCCCTGCGCACCTCACGCAGGCAGCAGCACACAGGTGACCACAGGCTAAGCCTGAACCGCAGGCAAACTCACCAGGCACGCCCCATGGCCAGGGCTCGGGGACTGCCCATGCCCTCAGGTGGTGAAGAAAGGCAGGGGAAAAGCTCAGGCCAGGGAAGGTGGGGGTGAGTGCTTCCTGCAGAAGCCCCCCTGGAGCGCAGCACAGGCGGTCCCACCTGCTTGTAGGGCAGGTCACCTACTTCGGTGGCAGGGGACAGTCAGTGGGGGGTCGCCCGCCTTTAACCCTTAGTGAGATAGAGAATTCATGGCCTATCAATCTTTTGACAATTAAATTAGATGAGTACTTGGAAAGATGCCTTTATTTTCCCTTCCTTCCCACTGCCCCCCTTTTATGGCAGCATTGAAACACTTTTCATTTTAAAGCCTGGCCAGCAGGTAGTAGATTCCAAGGCTCTGGTTAACTAGGAATGCTTTGCTACATTGAAAGGCAAGTTCAAAACCAAGCCCAAACTCCCTGCCCTCTTCTTTGTCTCTGAGGATGGACGAGAGCGACGGGGCTGGCTGGGACATATCCGTAGGTGGCTGCACACCTAGTTGGTCCTGTTGAAGGAAGGCAAGGCACACAGATCTCCAGCAGCCGCCGCCCCCATTTCATCCACAGGGTTATTTCTAGGCTCCCACATTCCAAGGACATCCAAACGCAGAGGGTGCACATCGTTCTGAAGTGTCTGGGGTCACCTCACAGCCACCCTCTTTGTGACCACTGAAGCCCAGTCACCAGGACTGTCTTTCTAAACCCCCTCCCAGGGCCTGGCTGTCCTCTGGGCACAGTTGGGGCACCCATCATTAGAGTAAACCCCAACTCCAATGCAAATACCAAAATCCCTGGGAAGAAAGACCTGGCTACAGAAAAAGAGCCCTAGAGACAAAAATGATGAACTAGAAAGCACTTCTGTGGACAGCAACTTCTGGATCAAGTTCTGGCCTCTAAGGTTATAGTCCCACCCTCTACTAAGGCAGGGTCTATCTAGTTCAACCCTTGCACACACTAACACCTCCCTTCCCACATCAAGAAACAACGCCAAGGGTCTCCAAACTTTGTGCTCATGACTAATACTGAGGCCTCAGGAAGGTAACAAATATGGGAGAAAATGAGCAAAGGGGTGACTCTGAATAGAGTATTACCCTGAGACACAGAAGGGGAAAAAGGTAAGATTCGTACCTTTCCAAAAAAACCTTGGTAAGGATTCTTTCCCCCAGATAGCTCTCACGGGGGTAGAGGGAGTACTGGCAAAGGCTGAAAGTGGCAGTTTGCACGTTTTTAACCCTCTCCATTTTCTAAAAAGAAAACAGTCAATACATTTGATTGTCTTGAAAATGAAGCCAACCTGACAGCATTTAAAGTGCACATGTCACCCAACTGGAATGACGACTGAGATGACTGGAATTGAGAGAAGATGCAGTCTCCTTCCAGAAAGCTCACTCGATTCTGAAAATCTGGGGGCTCTGGATAGGAACTCCATCTTTCCCCCAAAACTTAAGCACAATTTCAGGCACCTGAGTTCTTCAGCTTGATGGAGAACATGGCATCCTGGTGTGGAAACAGTATGGGGAATTCAGTCTGAGTCACCCCAGAAAACAACCCCTTCTCATGTGAGAGAAACCAAGACAGGCCATTAGATCCAGCAACTAGAACACTGTCAAGGCCATGTGCAAAAGCACAGGCAGCCACCATCCCAGGTAAACCCCCAGGACAGGAACAAATCCCCTTGAGGACAACTCCAAGGGGGAAGAGAGATGACGAAGGTATGTAAGCACAGGTCTTGGTAAGTGGTTCCCTTTCGGCACTGCAGACTGTATTCCTGGATGAAGTTGGGTGGCTTGGGGGAATTCTGGGCACTACCTTCTGATTTTAAACTTGTCCAACCAGAACCTGCCGAAATCGTTTTGAGTGAGGGAGGTCTGGGCAGATGTGAAATCTCCATTTTTAAAAAAGACCACCAAAACAACCAAAGCAGGTGAAACATCACAGCTAGGGGGGCAAGAGACACTCTAACATTGATGTCAACCTCTGTGGCAACATGCTCTAACTTCAGCATCCATGGTGTTTTTGTGAAGAGCACGTACGCGAGTAAATCCAATCAGCACCAACCTCTTATCGTTCCAAACCCAGACAACAGGGGCACCCAGCCTACATTTACAAAGAGAAGAATGCAGGTTCAGTACTGCCCTCCTGCGAATCCCAGTAGGGGAACTTGGAGCTAGTGACCAGAACAGATAGCCAAGCCCCGGGGTAGATCTCAGGAAAGTCACGATGATTCAGCTGTAACTTGGAGTTGTATGGACTGGTGGAAGAAAGCAACTTAACTTTTTGTTTAGGGTCTTTGCAAGGGTACATGATATTTTCAATAGAAAAATCAGCAGGTTTTGGCCTTAAAGTCTGTTTCTGAAGGCTGGGTATTCTCCATGACAGAAAAAAGCAAAGGTAGCTCAGAGGTGGTGAGTTTCTTCATTCTCAAACAAGGGAGAAGATATCCTTTGATTAAAGAATGAGGCGGGGTGGGGGACGGAAGGACATGGACCCCTCCCTTTAAAATTTCATCTGGGCCTTCAAGGCACTTCAAAAGACACAAAGTGAGTGGTGCTGGCTGCCACTTCACTCAATATTGACTGGATAGTTTAGACTGTTGGGCTAGTCCTGGCTCACCCTTAAAAAAGAAAAACACAAACACACACACACACACACACACACACACAATAAATAAAACAAATCTAGGCTACAAATTTTAAACCAGACCTCTTTCAAATAAACTGAAAGATAAATATCTCCATCTGCAAGGCCAGCTTGCAATTCATCAATAAGCACCAAGTTACAGATTTTTCTTTTTTTAAGTGTGCTCAAAGCCCCTTGCTTCTGAGGGGCAAAAAAGCAAGAACTGAAGGCCACGTCGGAAGCACAAAATTTTCCAGGGCCTCCCTTCTGGTGTACGGGGCCTCAGAGGGCAACATTACCATGAACTGTCCTGCACACACCAGCTGGGGAAAGCCTCAAGTGAACACAGATGAAAACACGGCGGGAAAAGCAGAAGCAAAGCCGAGCAGCAGGCAGCATCTGTGCCCTGTTTCAGGGGCAGAGCACAATTCAACAACACACCTTCAGATACATTTTTGAAGAAATCCAATTTTGCCAAGGCCTCCTAACACAAGAAGGGCGCTTTCACAACCACGCCCTCTGGGCCAGCTCCTCTCCAGACCCGCACTGGCAGGAACCGCCACACACGGCTTCACCCTTCGCCTGAACCCACCTCTCAGCCAGCTCTCCTAGCTTCAGAACACAGCTTCTGCCTGGCCCCTGGTGGTGGTGTGCCCATAGGGCATGCCCTCACCCGCAAGGGCCAGGCAGCTGCTGTCTGGGAGAGGCACGACAGGGGCTCAGGAACACAGCCAGGAGGCCGTAGCCACTTCTGAGTGGTCAGTAACAACCAAAAAGTGTCACCCTGCAGGGATACTGGTGAGTGGGCCTCTTCACTTTATCCGTGCCCAAAACATGTGGGTAAACATCCCGGAAAACCAGGGTATTCCTTCTGGATCTGATGACAAAATGAGATACTATGGGTTGTTTTGTTGCTTTAGTGCCTGAAACACCGAGATCGAGGTGGTGCAGATCACGTCTTTTATACACATCAAGCCTTCTCTCACTGGTTTCACAAATGTTTGTCATCCCTAAAATGAAATGAGAAATACATGCAAAACATGGGTGATACGTGCACGGGATGGGTTTAGAGGGAAACCAGTCTCTGAGGATTACTGGGTGAAGTGCTGATATGCAGGAGCTCTGGGTCCATCCAGGCACTGCCCCTGTGCTGAGCTAAGGTGACCAGACATCTGGTACAGACTGGTACATTCCCCATGTATATATGCAGACAGGTCCCCATGTATGGACACAGATCAAGTCCAAAACATCTTCTGTTTGGTTTCGTGTTCCCCCAAATAAAAGGCAGTCAGAGGTTCAGACCTTACTTGGATACACTCTTTCAGCCTTTAGGAATTCCTGACATGTCCAAAACCATCACCTGTACTTACGAGGCCACTACTTTCAGTGTAATCCTGAGTAGGGCCAGCCCAACCTGAGAGTCCTGGGCAGTCACAAATCATGGCCGAAGCAGAGTCTGGGCCTCCTTCCCCACCCTGATACTCAAGATCATCTGTTCCTTCTTGTCCAGGACCTGGGGCCGCCCAGGAGGACTGGACGCTGAGGAGCAGTGGGTGTCCAGTGTAAGAGACTTGTGCACGTGGGGACAGCAGGAGAGGTGGGCTGGCCAGGATCAGGAGGCAGCTGCCTCAGCAGAGAGGAGGAGGGTCAGCAGAAGATCTCTTCACCCTCTGCTGATACTTCCGATGTGGGACCATCTGAAAATGTGAAAACCAAGAATGAAAAAAATTCAGAAAAACTGTTCCTTTCATTGAACTTCCTCCCCAAACCAAAGTCTTCTGTAATGCAAATAGGTGACGGGGGCTTATGGGCAATTGACTCTCTGCACACTGGGGTTTCTGAACAAATTTGGTTAATAAGGTTCTTGGTGATATCCTTCACTGTCTAATGCTCCCTTTAACTTTTAATAAGCACTAGAATTTATGAAGAGGCCTGGAAAATGTACATTTTTCTTTAACCTGCCCCACAGAAAGGAGAGATCAATCCTAAAGAGAAGGATTCAGGGGGAAAAGTGGCACATGAACGGGAAGGCATTTAGTAGAATTCAACCGCGGGCTCTGTGGCCGCTGGCACATTAGTTAGCCTCCGTGAGCTTCAGTTTCCTCACTTCCTTTGGGGTTAGCAGTGCCAACTTCATACAGCCATTTGAGAGTTAAATCACCAAATGCTAGCTGTTAGCAATGAGTTCTCTAGGCCCAGAAAGGCAAGGAGGACTTGAATTACTTCACTGAGAGGTGAGCTGCAGTTCCTCAATTGGATAATGCCTTGAAAATGAAACCTGTGCTTTCTGCTTTTGCACATGTGCCACACACAGTGGGTTCTTAATGTTTGTTGCATGAGCGCTCTTAGTAAGTGGAGCTGGTGAGAAGGATAGCGGTTTGGCTTCTGAGCATCTGAACTGTACCCTTTTCAACCCTGCCCCATGCCACTAAACTCTACCCTCTCTCAGAATGCACAGACACCATGGCCACAGGGAGAGCAGGTGTGCGTGACTCACCACCGGGCTGAGAGCGGCTGGTTTTGTTCTTCTTTTTTTTCTCCTTCTTTTCCTTTGGCTTAGCTAACCCAAACAGGCGGGTAGAGGCAGAGGTGGACACAGGGGCCTGGCTCTGCCCTTCTGGTCCTTTGTTTGTCTGGCTGGTTGAACTCAGTATGTGAAAAGGCCCCTTATCTTTGTGTGTCCGAGAGATGCTGTTCCTTTTTGGGGACACTGAAAGGTCTGAGTCCAATGACCCTGATTTGGCTATCGAAGGTGCAGATGGCGAGGGGGGCTCCTCAGGACTGGGGAAGAACGATGGGATCCTCATCAGCTTGCTGTGTGGATGGGAAACCTGTACATATTCAAGAGAAGGGTTTCACTTGGAGGCTGTCAGCGTCCCTGATGCCTACTCAATAAATCCTGGCTGAATTCAACTGGGTGTGCTGGCTGGGTACTTACCCACCTCTGTAAACTCTACAGAGCTCACTTCTATGGATTGCATAGAGCTCAAGGGTTTCATTAGCTGCCCTCCCCCAAGTAGTATCTATAAACATGTTAAAAATACCGCCTTCAATACTGTTAATACTTTTACTACATACGCAAACACCGGCGTCATAAAAAACCGATAGTACCTTTGATGGGGTGATTTAGAAAAGAATTCTCATTTCCTGAAGAAAGAAGGAGAGCTGCTTAAGACTGCTCTGCACAGGGATGCAGGGAAGTATTTTAGGGCAAAGAGATTACAGACACCTGTTCAGGTTAGAGGGTAAGTGGAAAAGCCGAGCTTACACCAAGAATCCTACTCAAAGGTTAAACCAGAGATAAAGAGGATCATCTAATCTGGGTTCTCTTAGCTGCCTGGGAACCCTCCTTTGTCAAAGCACTGATGATTGTATTGGGATGGGGTGGAATCCCTCCTTATGTCATAAAAAGCAACACAAAGCATTTGCTGCTCCCCCCTGCCCAATATATTTGGCAACATCTGCCGAAAGCTACAACTGCCCCCTACTCTGGAAGATGTCAGTATAATTTTCTTTCATGGTCCAAGGTCAATCAGTCAAACAAACAGCAACATGATATGCATTTCAAAACACAGGCAGATCTGTGTACACCCAGGCTCTCCATCTGCCACAAGCATCCATATTTTGGAATAACCAAGCAATATCACTGAAATAAGCTCAGGAGTGAGTGTGCTGAATTACCAAAAGCTTTCCAATATAAGCAGCAGCTATAGAGAAAGAAAAGTTTCATCAGCAGTAGAGAGGCAAATCAGGAACTATGCAGAGTGCAGCTGTCTCAACATCCCCAAGCAAGAATATCATCTGTTCACAAGAGGAGTGGCCGCCTCCCCTAGTTGCTGGGATGGGCGTTTCCCTCTGTAACTGCCTCCCACCCATCCTGCCACATGGGTTCTTCCAGCAACTCTGGCCTGACAGCCATTTCCTGCTGTCTCAGGACCACAGGCACCACATGTTCTGGGGGATCTTTTATTCTTGCTGTGCTTCCCCATTAAGCTACAAGTTCCTTCAGGTCAGGGCCATGCCTGACTTCTAATGTGACACAGAGCAGTGGGGTTGCTCCTAAAATCCTGGATGGCTGATGGCCATTTTCTCAGATACATGGAGGCTCCTCTAGCTGTTGCCAACTCTAAGTATCCATTACTGCCTGGCCAAAATGCCCCAGCACTTCCATTCTCTTCTTCAGTCTCCTAGAGATGCAAAAAGCAGAAAAAGACTTTCTCCCTCTGCCTCTCTTTCAGGGTAAAACAAAGATTCTTTTTGTTTTTTTTTGAGACAGAGTTGCTCAGGCTGGAGTGCAGTGGCGAGATCTCGGCTCACTGCAATCCCCACCTCCCAGGTTCAAGCCGATTCTCATGCCTCAGACTCCCAAGTAGCTGCGATTATAGGTGTCTGCCACCACACCCGGCTAATTTTTGTATTTTTAGTAGAGATGCGGTTTTGCCATGTTGACCAGGCTGGTCTCAAACTCCTGACCTCAACAGATCCGCCTGCCTTGGCCTCCCAAGGTGCTGGGATTACAGGCGTGAGCCACTGTGTCCAGCTACAAAGATTCTTAAAAACATTTTTTTTTTTTTTTTTTTTTTAAGTAGAGACAGTCTCCCTCTGTTGCTCAGGCTGGTCAAGCTACCCTCTCACCTCAGCCTCCTAAAGTGCTGGGATCACAGGCATGAGCCACTGCATCTTGCCAAAAACAGGCTCTATATTTCTGCTCACTTTCTTACTATGCTTAGTACACAGGGGTTCTTAATATCATCGTTAGGTTGCTCTCGGCAGGGAGTGCCATTACCTGACACAGGTCCCGTTCTGTCTGCCTCTGGCTGAGCCGCTCTGCCTCCCGGCGCAGCTGCTCCTGTTCCCTCTCGAGCTGTTTCTGGGCAGCACGCAGTCGCTCCAGGTCACACTGGTATGTGCCCTTCTTCTGCTGGAGCTCCTCCCGCTCCTTTTCCAGGTCCTGCTGCCCCTGCTGCACCTTCTCCTCGCGCTGGGCCAGGAGGGCCTCCCGTTCCCGCAGCTCCCTCTCACGAGCTTCCCACTCGCGCTCACGCCTGCGCTTCTCCTCGAGGTACTGGGCCTGCTGCTTCTGCAGGTTGGCCAGGTCCTGGCGCTGCTTCTCCAGGCTGCGTTGCTTCTCCTGCTCAATGAGGGAGCTCGGACGGGACAAGGTGCGAGTGAGCGCCCTCTCGCTCAGCACCAGTTTCTGGTCCTCAATGTAGCTGTCCTGCTGCAGCACCACACCCTGAGGAGGCACACGGAGGAGAGCCCTGCAACTCTGGCCAGGATGACAGCCAACTTCTGGATCCCTCCTGACCCCACAGCAGGGGGCACCAGGCACTATGATGGACTAGAACTCTCCCCTCATTGTGCAAGCCCATCTAATAAAAATGCTCCAGGATAATTGCAGGCATTTATCACACAAGAACCTCAAAGGTGCACGAACTCACAGGTTTTTGTCAAATCTGGTCACATGCTGTTTGCGGTCACTGGTATTACCTGGGGTACTGTGTGTGTGTGTGTGTGTGTTGGAAGTGGGAGAAAGGAATGAGATAGGGCAGATCTTCAAGAAAAGAAGTGAGCAGAATTTGAGGATGTTCCTGGGAAGTCCGAAACGGAAGCTGTATTAGGAAGGCTACTCTATTCAAATGTACAGAGATATGGGATATAGAAACTTTTATAATCATACTTAAGGCTTTCTAAAGTGAAATAATCTCCCAAGTGCATGTTAGCATGCTGTGTGATTTGTAGCATGGTTATCAAGCCATGCCTACAGCACACCAGCTCTTCACTAATTCTAGTCCTGGAAGGTCGATGATACTCTACCCACAGCATTCTGTAACTTTCTCACCACGAGAGCCAGTCTTCCCTAGACTGAGGGCCCCATTTACCCATAAACAGCCTACAAACCTCAAAGATCCAAGTCAACAACAGCCCCAAGCTGCTGTTCTTTAGACAAATAAACGCAGGGACGGAAGATGAAGGCACGCACCTGCAGAGTGCTGAGGAGCTCGTGGAGATGAACAATGCTCTGGACAACCTGCTGCCAAAGGAACAAAATGGAAACATTTGTTTCAGGGCTTTATGAATCTCAGAATCCATCACACTAATGTTTACCTGATAAGACGGCTTCTTTAAGATACAACTAAATGCTTGTATCTTTATGAAATATTTTCAAATTGAAAGCACCAAAGAAAGTAAGTGAGCACCAGCAGCCAAGAAAAACAAAAGAAGACCAAAGTGACCTATGTGTAGGAGGAGTATCAGCACAAGTTAAAATGTATTAGAAAGCTCCCAATACTTAAAATGACTAGAATAAAAACAGCACACATCAGTGCAACAGAACAGAAATTTCAGAAACTTCCCATAACAATTTAGCATGTAAGTAGCATTTCAAATCAATGGAAAGAAAAGAATATTCAATTAATTGTTCTGAGAAAATGGCTATATTTCTGAAAAAAATTGAGTTGAGACCTTAGCTCACATTAAAAAAAAAAAGGTTCAAATATCTGAAAATGTCAAAGGTGAAAAATAAACCATATTTATGTCCAGCCAGGGCAAGACAGCGAGATCCTATTTCAAAAGGAAAAAAAAAAAGAGCTGGAAGGAACTAGAAGGTTTTCTAATCTTAAAACAGGGAAGGCTTTGCAAACACAGAAGTAATGGAAGAAACCACATGATTTTTTCAAAAATTTCTATGTAAAAATGTAAAATTAAAATTAAAAGGCAAAGGACTAATAGAAATTCAAATGGAAAAATATTTGATTTAAAAAAGGCTCTCATAGAACATTATGACAAAAAAAATACCCTAGTAGAAAAATAGGCCAGGAACACAAACCAGCAATTTGCAGAAGAAATATAAATGGCCAATAGCATTTATATGTCATATTAAAAATGACTCAACCTTATTTGAAATCAAATAAATGCAAAATAAAATAAATGACGCAAACTTATCAAACGAACAAAAACTTAGTAAGAATAATACTCAATGTTGGTAAAAGATGAAAATGGGCACTTATATGTCTAATGGGTAGTGCCAAGCACTGCAAAACCTTCGTTCAATAGCATTTTGGCATATCTGGGAAATAATCAGAGAGCTGTGCAAAAAACAATGTATGTACAAAGATGTTCTTAGCTCACTGCTTTAAAAGCAAAACGTAGAAAAACAGTTAACTATCAGAAGGATTAAGAAAATTATGGTACACAATAATATGAAGCTGTTCAACAGCATGCTTTGTAAAAATATGCCTTGGGGAAATGCTTTTAATGCATATTAAGAGGAAAAAAAAGCAAGATATGAAGCTCTAGGAAGTATTGATACAAATTATGTAAAACTTTTTATACTATTCATACATATACAACTCGGATATGTTATGTAGAAGGCTGGAAATATAAACACCAAACATTTAACAGTAGCTATTTTCCAGTGGTGGGATGTTTATTATTAAGTAACTTATGTTACTTATCTACCATGAACATGTATTCCTCTTACAATACTTAAGTCATTTAAAAACAAAACACAAAAATCTTAATTACCAGGCTTAGCTCTTCTGAGAAAATTTTTTACCCCTTATTTTCTTTATTTTTATTTTTTGAGACGGAGACGGAGTTTCACTCTCGTCCAGGCAGGAGTGCAGTGGTGCAATCTCGGCCCACTGCAATCTCCGCCTCCCAGGTTCAAGTGATTCTCCTGCCTCAGCCTCCTGAGTAGCTGGGATTACAGGCGCCCATCACCACGCCTGGCTAATTTTTTGTATTTTTAGTGGAGACAGGGTTTCACCATGTTAGCCAGGCTAGTCTTGAACTCCTGACCTCAAGTGATCCACCTGCCTCGGTCTCCCAAAGTGTTAGGACTACAGGAGTGAGCCACCAAGACTGGCCCCCCTTATTTTATCCTTAATAAGCAGAGAGAAGTAACTGAAGAACCTGCCGACTCTAGCTAAGCATTTATAGTGTCTAATCCATACTGGAATGTCTGAAAAACAAATGGGTCTTCTACTATTTCTTACCCTGATTCTTCTAACTAAATATAGGGGGGAAATTTTGCCATAAAGCAAAATCAAGGCCAGGAGCAATGACTCATGCCTGTAACCCCAGCACTTTGGGAGGCTGAGGCGGGCAGATAAACTGAGGTCAGGAGTTCGAGACCAGCCTGGGCAACATGGTGAAACCCCGTCTCGACTAAAAATACAAAAAAATCAGCCTGGTGCGGTAGTGCGGGCCTGTAGTCCCAGCTACTCTGGAGGCCGAGGCAGGAGAATTGCTTGAACCTGGGAGGCGGAGGCTGCAGTGAGCTAATTTTCAAGCAGCAGATCCAGAGAGCAAGTAGCTTCCATAAGCTCAAGTTTGTCATTTAAAGATAAGCACACTGAAGGATTCCTTCAGGACTCCACTGTATTTAGACTTCTGTGGCAACAAATATAAAACAATATCCTTCTGTATTTTAGGTGGAAAATGGAAAGATTCCCCTTAAAATTTCAAAATAAAGTTCCTTGGAGACTTAATGTACGTTAAAAGCAAGCACAAGAAAAAGAAGAAACACAATCAAAATGCTTGAGAAGTATACTCTAAAAAGCAACTATCATGTATCTGCTTCTAGTCTGCTTACAAAGTCAAATACTCAGAATTAATTTTGGAGATGGCAGTAATCTGAAGATTATGTCACAACGAGTCGGGGGTCGGTGCACGCGGGATGGGCATCCTTCCAGAAGGACACCAAGGCTGCTTCACAGATAAGACACATATTAAGTCTAAAGCAATACTCAGAGAAGATATGGCTGGGCGTGGTGGCTCAGGCCTGTAATCCCAGCACTTTGGGAGGCCCAGGTGGGCAGACTGCCTGAGGTCAGGAGTTCAAGATCAGCCCAGCCAACATGACAAAACCTTGTCTCTACTAAAAATACAAAAAATTAGTCAGGTGTGGTGGTGTATGCCTGTAATCCCAGCTACTTGGGAGGCCGAGGCAGGGGAATCGCTTGAATCTGGGAGATGGAGGTTGCAGTGAGCCAAGATTGCACCATTGTACTCCAGCCTGGACAACAGAGCAAGATCCGTCTCCCCCGCCCCCCAAAAAGATGATGATGTAACTTGAGTACTTGAAGGAAAAGAAATTACTGTGTCAAATTACAAGTTAAATGCCCATGTTCCAGACCTGTGGCTCTTGGTATCAGGCTTGTGATAGAAAAGGCTGCTATGAATTCTACTCAGTGTGCTTAGACCAAAGGAAACCATCACGGGGGTTTTGCGGGCCCTACTTAGAGAAAGCTGATTAAAAGCAAGAAGTGCTGGGTAAGGTGGCTCATGTCTGTCATCCCAGCACCTTGGGAGGCTGAGGCAGGTGGATTGCTTGTGTCCAGGAGTTTGAGACCAGCCTGGGCAACACGGCAAAACCCTGTCTCTACAAAAAATACAAAAGTTAGCCGGGCATGGTGGCACGCATGCCTATAGTCCCAGCTACTCTGGAGGATTGCCTGAGCCTGGGAGGTAGAGGTTGCGGTGAGCTGGGTGATACAGGGAGAGTGAGACCCCATCTCAAAAAAAAAAAAAAAAAAAAAAAAAAGCAGCAAAAGGCTTCCTTAAGGACAGAGAATCAAAGGCCATCTTAGCAGGCAATTCTCTAAGTGGCAAAATTCCAAGACGGTGCCCCTAGGACCAAAAAAAGGGGAAAGGTCAAGGAAACTGACAACTGTATTGTTTACATGTACAGATGATAGCCAGCAGTTAGCCTCTTTGTAACAGCAAAAAGAAAAAAAAGGAACAAAGAATATTCCTAACTTGACAATGGTAACAAACACATATTTTCTTAAATAGCTCATAATGTCCTTACCTCACTGTTTCTTTTAAGCATAAATACCAGGTTAGCGTTTCCACCCTATGAAACAAAAACCATACATATAAAAAATGAAGATCTTGATGCAAAAATGACATACAGTGTGTTTCTGTTAGGCTATAGCTTTCCATTTTCTTTCTTTCCTACCACAGCCTCTCACTAAGGTACTGAAGGTTTAAGGTTGAACTATTTATCACTGACACCTTGTAAGAAGGTCAGGTCAGTTTGGAGCACCTGAAACAAACCTCCTAATGAAACTGGTCCTGCCAGGACCATGGTAGAGTTATGAATGTAAACACACCACCCTAAGCCAGTGAGGCCACCAGCCAATAATGTGGAATTCTTAACTGTACTGTTTGTTTTAAAAATGTGATTTTCCCTGAAAATAATTTTATTAAAAGCAGCAATTCAGGCATCCAAAACAACATCAAAGTGAAATAATTTCAAAGGTTATGAATTCAGAGGAAAGTGCCAAGGAGGTTCATAGTGTATTTTAAAGAGAAATACCTTTTTTAGGCCACTATCTGATTCCGTTCTCCTAAGATCTTGGCCATCATCTCCCTCTTCCTTCTCGCCTCCTAAACAAAAAATAGGTTTTTTGTTTTTTTTTAATTTTAAAGTTGTGAAACAGATTAGCGAAGGAAAGAATATCATATAGGTATCTTGGGGACGTAGTATTTCTGAATCCTACTGATGCCCCCCAAAAGAGGGAGCAGCTTGGTGGCAGCTAAGTGATTACTAATAATTTTATGGATGCAGAAGAGCTGGAAGCAGGAACATGTATTATTACTCTTTTAGCTGATATCTTAGGAAAATATTTTTTGTTACTCAAAATGAATATGAGTCTGATTGGCAGGCTCTTGAGTGTCTTAAGATCTCACTAAGAAATTTACTGATTGAATGGGAGCGGAGATGTAGCTACTAAAGTACAATGTAGCTACTAAAGTACAAATCATTTTGAGTTGTGTGGGACAGTCAAGGATTGCCTATAAAAGCTCATGACTTCACATCATTTACCTTTTGAAGCATTCATCTGATGGCTGTCAAATCCTCCAAAGGTTTCTGCTCTCCGGGGCAGGGAAACAGGACCGACCGCACCTTCTTGCTCAATGGGGCTGCTGACAGTTGGCCCAAGTGTGCCTCCCAGATTTCCACTCACCAAGCCCTGAAGGATCTCCACTGGAATAAAGGAAACATGCAAAGCTGACATCTTATCTTTCAATGAGGAGAAAACAAGTTCACAGTATACATGATATGTACAAAGAGCATGATTGGAAATTTCCAAAGAGTTGACTGGGTGAGTTCCTTTGCTCAGAGAAGGGTCTCAGCTCAGGGTATGTGTTTTGGTTGGACTCTACTAGAAATTTAGAGATGAGACTTTCCACTTTATATACAAGAGGTTAGGAAATTTGAAAGTGTACAGGGAAGGCAGAGTAATTTACTAGAAGTTACATGGCTTCTGGAATCATATCCAAAGCAGCCAGAAGATATTCCTTGGAAAGTAAGATGGACTGATTTGAGAACAGCAAGTAAAACAGTCAGGGTTTCTGGCTTCGCTAATGTGGAGTGAGTTCAAGGGGCTAGAGTAGTCTAAGAATTTGCATCTCAACTCTGGCCCACTAGGGTTCTTTTCTAGGGTATGGCTCACAGAAAGAAGAAAGTGGAGAAAATGGAGTAAAAGTTAAACAGGAGAAAAAGAGATAAAGAAAAAGAAGGGCCAGGTGGAATAAGGGAGGGAACCAATAGCAGGAAATCTGATAAGACAAGCCATGTTAAAAAAGAAAACCTACACAAAAATGATAGACGAGTCCTATGGTGTGAGAAAATCTATATGAATCTGTAAACTTAAGACACTAATTTCACATAAAAATGAGCAACAGAAAATATGGAAGTCAAATCCCATATAAAGGGAAAACACAGGTGGGGAAAACACAGGGTCTAACTTCTCTACAGATAACAAAAGCACATCAGAAAGACATGTCCATAAAATAAGTGAGCAAAACACATTCTTGCCTCAGCCTCCTGAGAAGCTGGGACTACAGGTGCACGTCACCACACCCAGCTAATTTTTGTATTTTTAGTAGGGATGGGGTTTCACCATGTGGGCCAGGCTGCTCTTGAACTCCTGACCACCTGCCTTGGCCTCCCAAAGTGCTGGGATTATAGAAATGAGCCACCGCGCCCGGCCCCATCAAACATGCTTCAATTTATGAGTCCGTAATAAAAACTATGGGTCACTTGCAGAAGATGTTCATGGTCTTAAAAACTGGTAAATAAATAGAGGGGAAAAATAATCAAGCGTTTATCCTTTTATCTTTTATGTCACGAAAAAAGAGACAACTAAATTTATGCCCTCTCAATGAAAGAACACACTATAAGGGCACAATTTACCAAAGAGATCAAGTCTGAGTGATTAATTAAGCCTCTGAGAATCCAGCTGCAAATCTGAAGGAAACAGAGGACAGAACTGTATGAATAAAATCCAAACTGTGGGAAACTCTCTAAGTCAAAAAGCTCATATTGTTCAAAGATAAATTATATGGGAAAAAAAAAAGATGGTGAGGGGAACTGTAAATTAAGAATTTTAAGATGCATATCAAAAAAACATAAGCAAAGTAGGCCGGGCGCGGTGGCTCAAGCCTATAATCCCAGCACTTTGGGAGGCCGAGACGGGTGGATCACGAGGTCAGGAGATCGAGACCATCCTGGAAAACACGGTGAAACCCCGTCTCTACTAAAAAATAAAAAAAAAAAAACTAGCCGGGCGAGGTGGCGGGCGCTTGTAGACCCAGCTACTCGGGAGGCTGAGGCAGGAGAATGGCATAAACCCGGGAGGCGGAGCTTGCAGTGAGCTGAGATCCGGCCACTGCACTCCCGCCTGGGTGACAGAGCGAGACTCCGTCTCAAAAAAAAAAAAAAAAAAAAAGGTAACTAAACTATAATGTTTAGGAGTAGGCACTTAAGTCATAAAGATATATAAGTAAGTGATTAACGGCCGGGCGGGGTGGCTCATGCCTATAATACCAGTTCTTTGAGAGGCCAAGGTGGGTGGATCACTTGAGGTCAAGAGTTTGAGACCAGCTTGGCCAACATGGTGAAACCCTGTCTCTAAGAAAAATACAAAAATTAGCTGGGTGTGGTGGTGCACACCTGTAGTCCCAGCTACTTGGAAGGCTGAGGCAGGAGAATCACTTGAACCCAGGATGGGGAGGCTGCAGTGAGCCGAGATCGCACCACTGCACTCCAGCCTGGGAAACAGAGCAGCAAGATCCTGCCAAAAAAAAAAAAAAAGGCATAAATGATTAATTTTAAAAAAGGCCAGAATAACTGCTCCTTTTGGAGGGAGGGAGGTATGATGGGGACAGGGCACGTGGACGAAGGCACTTCAGGGTGTCTGGCCACATTTAATTTCTTGATGTGGGTAGTGGTTAAAAGGATATTCACCTGATTATTTACTATAGTGAAGTATTTGTTTTGGGTAATTTTCTGCATTTGTGCGGCTTTATTTTAACGTAAAAAAGTAAAAACTGGCAGATAATATTAGAGTGTAAACCACTCTGGGAGGAGATAAAAGGGAGGCAATGCTGAATGTTAATTACCCTCATTTATTGCACTTTTCATTAAAGGTCCTCCTTTGAGAGCCTCTTCTGTGTTGGAGCGGAAGAGAACTCTAGGGCTATGTGTCGGGGAGCAATCCTCTGGGAGGGGGGTGCTGCACTCAGCCATGTCCCGGAAAATCATCTCCTTCTCTTCCAACAAGAGTAGGATTTGTTGGTCCTTCTGTTGAAGTTGTTCTGCAGGATGGAGAAAATGATCTGTGATTTGATTGGCATTTAGTATTACGAGATGACTAAGACATGAGCACCACCTTGTGGTAATCTATGGAAAGGGACAAGACAGGACACCCCACCCACTGCCCTTTCTTTTTCATCATGACAGCAATATTGTTTCTGTTCTGTGATTTCTATCTGGAAAACCATTCTGGATCTTTTTGGCGAACCATGGAAATTGTGACATAACAAGTTTGCACTTTGCTTCCATTCCCTTGTCCCCTGTTTACTTCTCAGCCCTCTACTCTCTAGCTTCTGTCCACTCTGCAACTGGTTTCCCAGCTCAACTTCACGATTGAATCCAATGAGGTCTTTTAGGTTGTTTTTTTCAGCATTGATGATTACTTCCTCCTTTAAAACATGTTTCCTTCTTTAACTTAGGACACTGGTTCTCTTCCTACCATTCTTTCTCAGGACACTTTACTGATCTGCCATCTGCAGTGGAATCTCTTATCTGGGCTCCTGGCTTCTGTCTCAGCTCCATCCTGAGAGCTGTCTTCTTTTTTTTTTTGAGACAGAGTTTCGCTCTTGTTGCCCAGATTGGGGTGCAATGGCACACTCTCGGCTCACTGCAACCTCCACCTCCTGGGTTCAAGCGATTAAGCGATTCTCCTGCCTCAACCTCCTGAGGAGCTGAGATTACAGGCATGTGCCATCACCCCTGGCTAATTTTGTATTTTTAGTAGAGATGGGGTTTCACCATGTTGGCCAGCTGGTCTCAAACTCCCAACCTCAGGTGATCTGCCTGCCTTGGCCTCCCAAAGTGCTGTGATTACAGGTGTGAGCCACTGCACCTGGTCTGAGCTGTCTTCTTTACCTTACCCACTTTCCTCTTGAGGATCTCATTCATCCCCATGGCTTCAATTACCTTCTATATGCTGATAATTCATTAAAAAAAAAAAAAAAAATCAAAAGTCCTCCCTTTCTTAGCAGCAGACCATGGGGCCCAAGTGGCCACCTCTACTGAGATGCTTTGTTCTCAGCATGTGAGAAACCAATCTTTTCTCTAGCCCATCACCTCCTCCCTTTAGTGTAGAATCTCTTTCTCAGTCAACAACTCTTCATCTTCCAGGTCACCTGATTTGGAAACCTGTGAGAAATTCTTTCTCCTCACTCTGTCCCACCACCAACTGACCAGACTTTTTTTTTTTTTTTTGAGAGTCTCACTCAGTCACCCAGGGTGGAGTGCAGTGGCACTATCTCGGCTCACTGAAACCTCTGCCGCCCGGGTTCAAGCGATTCTCCTGCCTCAGCCTCCCAAAGTAGCTGGGATTACAGGCACGTGCCACCACGTCCGGCTAATTTTTGTATTTTTAGTAGAGATGGGGTTTCGCCACGTTGGTCAGGCTGGTCTCCAACTCCTGACCCTTGTGATCTGCCCACTGTGGCCTCCCAAAGTGCTGGGATTACAGGTATGAGCCACCAAGCCTGGCCAACTGACCAGATTTTAATGACCTTATTTCCTACTCACATCTGTTCCCTCTCCAGCTCATTTTCACTTAACCTATCCTAACAGTCTTCCAAATGGTCTTTCTACTCCCAGTCGCTTCCCATTCCCTCAAGCAACTCTCCTAACTAGCTTCAGCATGTTTAAAAAAAAAATCTTTTTTTTTTCTTTTTTTAAAAAATTACATCAGTCCCTTGTTGCCTTTTTAATACCTGGTGCTTTTCCAGCTTAAGCTCCCATCCCTTAGCCCTGACCCTCCAAACACACCAAACCTGTCATTCCTTGGCAGACATGTCAAGTCCCTTTTCACCTTTGCACATAACTACTCTTGTGTGCTGAGATAATTTTTTTCAGATGTAGCTCATGCACCAGCTTCTCTGTGAGACTTACTAGACGCAGGATGAGCAGATCCCACACATGTTAATCGTGCCTGTGGTCTAATAAATCACTGTGTGGCCCGTCGTTGAGGTATGTCTCCCCTGCTAGGGTGTGAGCTTCTCAAGGGAAAGGGCTCTTTTTAAGGAATCTTTGCATCTGTTGTACCTAGCAGTATGCCTAGCCAGGTACTTAACAAAATTTAAAGAAGGAAGATTTTTATCCTTGTCATCCTAATCATGGGCCAATAAATCTGCTGTAACTCTGGCTCTGGTCTAAATCTGTCCATATTTTTAATTTTCCCCTCAGTGAGACTCAATGCTTTCATCTGTATGGCTTTAAGACCTAACCAAACTCCTTAGATGCTTACATTTATTTAACTCTAAGCCTTATTTCGACCCAAAGCATAGTCTTTACTTAGAAACATTCGATAAGCCACTGGCAAAGAGAAAAGAGCACCAGGCTTTGCTAAGACAGGGAATAGAATTCTGGCTTAACCATTAACTACACGTGTAACCCTGCGTAGCTTGTCCTTTGTGGGCCTCGACTGTCTCATCTGCACAACGGGGATTAGAATGCCTGTGTTGTAGGGACACGGACAAGACTACACAAAACAGTCAGCACTCAATAAACAGGGGTCAAACATAGATCGATACACACCCTTCTCCCAGAACTTCAGCTCACAACTCATTTGTGAACTGCAGATAAGTGATAACGCTAGGGACTGGTGGGAGGATTAAATCAGATTAACTGGAGAATTCTTTTCCCCAAATTCTCTCATTTTAATTTTAGATGTGACTACAAATTTTGGCAAATTCATCTGTGACAAAGTACAGAGAATGTCATGAGGTTTGAGAACACTGATCCTGAGTTAAGAGAATCAATATTCTCTTGATCCAGTATTGGACACATCCTTACAGTCATTCTTTACCAGGACCCATGTCAGCCTGGACTTGGTTTCTCTTTTGTTAACAGCTATTCGTTTCGCTGCTTTCAAGTGCCTTCTGGGGCAGCTTTAGAACTGAGGGCAAACCCGTCCTCTAAAATCCACCAGCAGTCTTCTGCAACTGCAGACATTCCAGACAAGGGGCTCAGACCACTCCCAATGCCTCACCTTTTAATTCTCGGGCTTTGGTGTCCAACATTTTCTTTTCTTCCTCATTCTCACTAGGAATTCCTTCATCTTCATCTCTGTTCCTAATACAACCCAAACAAGACAGAACAAAAAGTTCGTAAGATGTCGATTACTCTGGTCACAGTACAGCCTATTATGAAAACACACAGAGACATCAGGAGGGCTGGGAAGGGTGGGGCCTGGTGGTTAACTTACAGGGTGTTGATTGTGTCCTGAATGATCTGAATCCAGCTGTTTCGTTCCTCTTTGGAGCTGGCATGGACTTCTACCATCTCTGGATCTTTCATCCCCATGCTGATCAGGAATAAACCTTTCTCCTCGTGTGCCACTTCTCTCACAATCAGTTTCTTTAAAGAGATCACTGTTGACTTCTGGTCCTGGAAAAAGGGAAGAGAGCAAATAAAAGATACATATACAATATTCTAACTCTTAAGGACAGCTTAAATCTAAGGTAAGACTAGATGCTGTTAAAAAAGCACACAGTTTGAAAAACAATGGCTGCTTTAGGATAAAGAGAAATATCTCATTTCATTCAGATTTTAACAAAGATTTTCAAAAGGGAAATAGTAATTTATGGCTCTAAAGGTTCCAGTCATGTTTTCTACATGATGAATCTTTCCAGGTTCCCCAAAGAATCCAGTCAGCAATATTATACATGAGCATCATTTATGGGCTCACATGTGAGAAATACTCCAGTGACAGGTTTCTTCATAGGTCAAATAGTCAGATGTCCAAGACACTAAAAGAAGACTGTGATGAAACAGAATAATAATTTTTGGGGAAGAGGGGATGCCAGAAAATTGTGAGGGCGTGTGGGAAATTACTCAGAGGAATTTGTCCTGAGCCATTAAATTTTAAGAGGGCTGGGGAGAGCAATAATATAGTGCTTACATTCCATAACTAACCTAGATGCTTATAATACTATTACAAAAATAACAATTCAGCTTACCAATGAGGCAAAGATGTACTTCTGGTCTTTTTCTTGAAGGAAAACTAAAATGTCAGTGAGAAGAACTGCTTGAACCTCTGGAAAATGGAAATGGGAGAAGGGAAGATAGAACAATGACTACTTAATAGTTACCACAGTCAGAAGGGTTTTTATTGAAGGTGCAATACATACACCCCCATAAGGGCAAACTATGATCTGAGATCACACTCCTCCAAAGCAACAGTTTTACAGTTCTCCAGGATTCACATCTGGTCACCAGATTTTTTAGCAGCATTTTAAAATGGGATTTATCACCAAAGCCTTGTTTTGGAAAAGTTTAAGTACTCAGTCCTAGAAAGATATATCCCATAAGACAAGAGTTTAAGAATAAAATACTTTTAAGAATAAAGCTGAAAAGCTGGACTTGTACAGATGTTAAACAGCAACACAGAGCAGGATACTCCAAAAAATACTCAGGTTGCAATATTTTTTGACTTCTGATTACAGTAATGGGAAAGGTGTGGGGCAGGAGACAGCAATGCTGCCCAAAGATGAAGTATAGAAATATCTAAGTCTAGTGAAAAGATGTCCGTCTTCCACACCCTCAAAAGAACAAAGAGTGGCCACACAGGCACCTTCTAGTCTTACAGGTACATGTGAATATAGGGCTCTTTCCTCAGCTCCATATGCAATAGTCAACTTAAACTCTTGCTCTGACTAATCCTCTAGGAGTAGGTAGTAACATTTTCCACTAGTCTCTTGAGGATGGTTTGATGTCTCTGGAGTTGAGTCTATATCGAGCTGGCAGGCTGGCCCCTATGTAACATCTTCACTGTGGAAAGTGAAGTCCACGATTCCCTGGGAAAGGATGGAACTGACTTACGCAGTCCATGCCCCACCTTTTCTTCTACCTTTGCTGCAACTGGAATCCCCTTTCTGTGGAATTCACTGCAAAGCTATGAAGAAAACAGAAGCAAGGACATCTGATTCCTAGGGAGGTCTAATTTTTTTAGGCTAAACTACTGCAATTTTCTGTGTACTGCCATCAGTTATGAAAAAGTTTTTTGTTTTTTTTTTTAAAGTTTACTTTTAAATAATTCAGGTGCCTGCACCCTCTCCCTCCCCCCAAATAAGTGAGACACAAATTTTAACTTCATTGAATCTTGAAGTTTATACGATCAGTGTCAGTGGATCAGAAAAAAACAATCCCACCCTTTTTTTTTTTTTTTTTTTTTGAGACGGAGTCTCGCTCTGTCGCCCAGGCTGGAGTGCAGTGGCCGGATCTCAGCTCACTGCAAGCTCCGCCTCCCGGGTTTACGCCATTCTCCTGCCTCAACCTCCCCGGTAGCTGGGACTACAGGCGCCTGCCACCTCGCCCGGCTAGTTTTTTGTATTTTTTAGTAGAGATGGGGTTTCACCGGGTTAGCCAGGATGGTCTCGATCTCCTGACCTCGTGATCCGCCCATCTCGGCCTCCCAAAGTGCTGGGATTACAGGCTTGAGCCACCACGCCCGGCCAATCCCACCCCTTTCAAAGAGTACCTAACATAGTACTGGCTGTACTTGGCATGAATTCACTTGGGGGTGAAAATGACTAAACACCAACTCCTATCTCTACTGGAGGCATTCTAGGCCACAAAACCTATTGTCCTGCCATGGCTTGACCACAACTTTATTCCAACAGCTGGGATCTACTAGTTTTTATTTTGGACATAAATAAATTGCTATGTAAAGGAAAGAATAAAGCGCTGGCTCCAGGCAGCAGCAGCTCTAGGAAATTCAGGCCTTTACAAGAAAAGGCAGGTATTTCTGAACTGCAAGCCTGCTTAGAAGTCTCAAAGAGAGCTAGGGCTCTCGCAACATCACAGAATATTAGGACTGGAGGGAAGGAGCCTTAGTTCGAGTTTATCACAGAACAATGAAATACACAGCCAGCTGGTGGTGGGAAAGGAGATTTCTTTCTCTGAATCTTTTCTGCCCTTCTTTTTTATGCCTTCTGTTACAATGCAGGCCCAGATGAGCTCTTCCCCAAAGCACTGCACAGTCTCTTGATTTGTCTGTCACCAGTCTCTCTTCACTCCAGCTGCACTCTAAACTGCCCCTAGTTGTCATACTGAAAAACCACCTCATGTAGTATCCCTTTCCTGCTTGCCATTCTCCTTTTTGAACCCATTCTTTGCCCCCCTCCCTCATCAATAGTATCAACTGTTAACTCCTCAGTCTGGAGAATGCACCTCATCACAACCTGGCCCCTCTCATTTCTTTGGGCTAGTTTCCCGTCACTCCCCCATCATTCACTCTGCTCTCTATTTGAGAGTCCCGGGTGTCCACTCTTCCCTGGACGTGCCACATCCTTTCAACTCGATGCTTCCACTTTCTCTTCCTTAGTGGGGGGAGCACTTTCTCCTTACGTACCAGGTACCTTCCTTGTCATCCTTCAAGACTTGACTCTAATGCTATTCCTCTTGCTTTCTCCTCCATCCCAGCACACATCACACTGTAGAGCAGGTACCTCTTTCCAAGGCTGTTCATTTTGATTTCAACTTCTAAGCAGGGTGTCCTGCTTTATTCATTGTTGAAACCAGTTGATTGCCTGGAACTTCTTTACTATTTGTTCTAAGCATGGGTATTTCCGATAGCAGTTACCTACATCATCGCTTACACCTCAGAAACGAAAGCAACACACATTTCCTCCACCTTCTTTCTATACTGGTGAGGCTGACAGCACTGGCCTAGCCTGCTTCAATGTCCTCAGCTCACTGAGGCCAGGGTGAAGGGGTGGGTATAACTCAAGGCTATTGGTGTAACACATAGACCCATGGAGTATAGGTTTGATGAAAACAAACAAACAAAATCAAATGTACAGATAAATTAAAAAACAAGCCTCACAGCTTCATTAACTTGACACGGCTGACCATTTGAAATGTAAAAATTAAAACCAAATGGAAAATGGGCATCCTTTATGATTTCTTTTGTTTTAAAGATATATGTATATCATAAAATATAATAATAAATCTAACTGATGTGGGTTAAACTTAACTTTCTATTAGGTGTCTGGAGCTGCAAATTCCTCTAACATCGCTGTGAACAAGCCTGTGAACCTCTAACATCGCTTGTGAACAAGTGATGTGTTTTGAATTCACAGATTCTGTGAAACCGTCGCTGATTGTGTCTCCCTCCTTGTGAGTTTTGCCATAGACCCCAATTCCAACCTGGCTGTCCATCTCTTGTAGGGGAATACACCTTCCTTGACAGCTTGCATATGTGCACTAATCTTATGCTTTGCTTTGTTTTTTTAAAATCTTATTTTCCATTTTCCCTGACTGCATCATTTCTTTGTCATCTTGCTCTATTTTGTATGATTTTGTAGGCCATCACAAACCATTTTTGATATAAGATTATGAAGAACTAAATGCTTGTTGCTCCTGGGTGGTGTTTGGAGATGGGCTCTCTGAGAAAAAATCTGGTAGTGAATTTCCAACAAAAGCACTTGGATTTTGCCTGTTGTACCTGGGCACACACTTAGACAAAAGAGCCAAGCCTTACCTTTCAACCTTCCTGCTGCATTCTTCAGAAACACACTCCCATCACGTACAAGCTTCTTCCGTTTCAAATCTTCCTTGGCAAACATCTGACCACTCTTCATCCTCATGATTGACTTGCTATCTGTCTTTGTATAAATCTCATTGAGACGCACTTTCTTTTCATAACTTGCCACTTTGCTGTCTACAGCTCCAATCACATCCTTCACCAGGCTCAAGGACTGTGCTAGATCTTCCTGCTCCACTTCATTGTCTTGGAAGGAAAGAATAATTCTGCTTTTTATGGCTCCTTTTGGACCAGGGAAGAAGCAAGGGAATCCTGACTTCTCACTCCATATCATCTTTTCCCTTGTGACTATGCTATCAGAGGGAAGCCAACACGTCAGAGGTCATGTGCCTATCCCTCTTGCTGTCATAAGTTTGATTCTAAAAAAAGCCAGAAGTTTTCAATGATTTAAATAATATGCAATCATATGTTGTGCTCTAAAATAAAAGGAACTAAAGACTTCTAGGACGAAGGTAGTAGCAGGAAGAGCAGCCAAGTTTTTTTAATTTGTATCTTTGTGTTACTTAATGTAACTTTTGGGAAGAACTGGTGGAAATTATCTCCCAGCCTAGTGATGAGAGAATAGTGTTCAGGTCATTGAACTCTGGATGGAATCAATGTGGTCCCTTTCCTTCTTGCTATCATCCACCCTAAGTCTGGTAACATAACAGTCCAAATTTTCATTCAAGAAAATTATTTTCAAGATAAAACACAAGGTCTCTTTTAGACCTACTAGAGCATGAAACAGCACTTCCATGGGGCCTCCAGTACTACTGGCCACAGAGGAAACAGTCCATTGCCATACAAGACTGGGTTAGAAAGGAGACTTACCTTTGGTACACTGCAATATTCTTTGGAATAAAACTGGGTACTTGGTAATCCGCTGAGTTACAAGCAATATGCACTCTGGAATTCCAAGCCTTCTAACAACTGAACTGCTCATCTTCTTCTGCAAGGGAGTAAACAGACTGTGAGGAATCACATGAAAAAGGCTCTAGTGAAAGCCGACAGGGACACATTGCTCTCAACAATGACGGGGGTTTTCATGTTTCTTATCAATACCTTTACAAAGGCTTGAAAACGCTTATCCTTGGCATAAAGGTCTTTGAAGTAGTTTACAGACTGGTTATGTTGCCCACAAAACTTGCCGTACGTCTTCTTTAAACGTTCTGCATTCTCACCTGAAAACTGCAGAGAAAAGAGAACAGAAGTCACGCCATGGGGCACCAAACTCGTAATGCCATTTTGTAAAATGTTTCCAGTCTACTTGTAAAAGTCAAAAGTGCTTCCTCATAAATTCGCCCAAAAGAATGAAATGGTGCAGTAGCTTTGGAAAGCAGTCTGGCAGTTACTCAAGAGGTTCAACTTTAAATAGGCAGACTATATGGCATACGGATTAAATCTCAATAAAGCTGTTATACAGATTTGAAAAACAACAAAAAATTACAGAAATTTTATGTACTGTGCACATAGGAAATGTAAAATGTATTCTAACTTCTATTTGTCATAAACAGTAATAAAACAATGAGATTCAGTAGGAGTTTTTCATGAGACAATCTTAAATACCTGACCTTGATAAGTTAGACAGATATCACAAACAGCCCTCATTACCTAGGGATCTGTTTGTACTACTTACTTCAGGCCAGTAGTCCTAATAATTCCACAAGGCCCTTAAATCATTCCCAAATGTGTGCAATCTCAATGGTTCATCTGAACGTATGTTCACTTTGTGGTAAATCAATGAATTTCTGTATGCAGTTCATAAAATATATGCTAAGCATTGATTTCCATGTACTAAAAACCTCCAGAGGCAACACAAATTGATCCTTACCAAAAAACTGGAAAGAAGGATTAGGGTAGCTTTTCCCTTCACCATTTACCAATGGAAGAGCTGAGACAGTAAGTTATCTGCTCATATGACAAAGCAAATGCCCCAAAGGTTTATCCTAGCACTGGCAGCACACAGAACCAGCAAATGGAAACTACAGGTTAAACGGTGAATTCTAGCCTCAAAGATCTTACTACGGGTTGTACACAAGTGCGAGGAGGTACAAATGGTAATACAAGTCAAAGTTTGATGAAGTACTAAGTTAGATGAAGTAAAAGTTAGATGAAACCAGAAAGGAGGGGCAGAGAGAGAGAAATGAAAATGCCCGAGGGGATGTTTCAGGAGGAAAGGTCATCATTTGTAGGTCTTACTTTTAAGCTCTATCTGTTGCAGCTATCTGTGTTCAAACATTTACCACACTGCATTTGCATTTATTTCATAACATGCTTACTTTTACTCCTAGAATAGGAGTTCCCTGAGGCAGAGGCCTAAGCCATATCATCCCCCTTTGTAGTTCCACCTGGCATTTAATAGATGCTCAGTAAATACCTGAAAAACGAATGAGTGAATGTGCTAATAAATTAATGAAGTGAAGGGTATGGGCTCAAGAATACAAAGGAAAGACAAAATGTACAATTCTCAGACAAATGTTCCAGCAATTAAGCCTCTGCTTCTACACAGCAGCAGATATTTGCCCAAAATCTTTGGGGAATCTGCATCTTTGGGGAAATATCTAGTCAGATGTACATGTTATAACCCTCTGCCTGTAAAGATTATACTGGCAATGTGTTTTTCAAGAATAATATTTTTAAAAGAAACATTAAAATCTGTCTATGATAATCACATCTAAAAGTACCAAAGTAACTTTTAGCTGAATTTTTTGGAGTATGAGTAAAACCATACCACACCTTGATGAAAGTATCAACAATACATATTTTATTAAGTATTTTACAGATAGTCACTTATTCAATTTTCTGTGCTTCAGCTGGTTTTTAGATACATGAGATCCTTCTGATTTGAGGCAGAGGGGAAAGTTGAAGATTTCCAACACACACTGTACACACACACACACACACACACACACACTTTTTTAAAATTTTGAGTTGGGGTCTCATTCTCTGCCTAGGCTGGAGTACAGTGGCACAATCACCACCACGGCTTGCTGCAACTTCGAATTCCTAGGCTCAAGTGATCCTCCCACCTCAGGATCCTGAGTGGTTGGGACCACAAGTGCACGCTACCACACCTGGCTTTTCTCATTTTTTTTTTGTAGAGACAGTTCTTGCTACGTTGCCCAGGCTGGTCTTGAACACCTCGCTTCAAGCAATCCACCTGCCTCAGCCTCCCGAAGTGTTGGGATTACAGGTGTGAGCCACTGTGCCCAGCCCCAAATATTTAAATATTTTTCAATTTTTTTTTTTTTTTTAATGAGACAGTCTCACTCTGTCTCCTGGGCTGCAGTGCAGTGGCACGATCTCGGCTCACTGCAACTTCTGCCTCCCAGGTTCAAGTGATTCTTGTGCCTCAGCCTCCCATATGCCACCACGTCTGGCTCATTTTTGTATTTTTAGTAGAGACGGGGTTTCATCATGTTGGCCAGGCTGGTCTTGAACTCCTGACCTCAAACGCTCCGCCCTCCTCGTCCCCCAAAGTGCTGGGATTACAGGCTTGAGCCACTGTGCCTGCCCACATTTGTTGATGTCTTAAACTATACTGTTTCTGATGATGGCACAGACTGAGGAAGAAAAACTAAGTTTTACTGCGCATCTATCATATGCATTAGGTAGTTTATATACACACTCCCTTTAACTTCCAAAATAACATTATGAGAGAAACCCTACATCTGCATTTTACAGAAAAGGAAATCAAGGCTCCAGAGAAATTAAATAAGTTCCCTGAGCTTATACAGATAATAAATGGTAGAAACAAGATGTGAATGCATGGCTATGGAACCCCATAACTTCCTCTTTTCCCAATGTATATAAGAACCTGAGATCTTTCCTATTCTCACCTGATTGACAAGCACATCCCCTATCCTCTTGATGAGAAAGTTCTTTTCACTTTTATCCACCAGAGACTCCTCCTTCCGCTCCAGAATCCTCTGAAAGAATTGGCTATGGATACTGATCAGCTCATCCAAACAGGGGAACAGCTTTTCTACCATCTGCTGCTCAAAAAGCAGATCCGTCATCATCCCCCGGCTGTACACATCACTCATGATCTTGAGAGTGCGGACATGATGTAACTCTGTCTGCATCAGCTCTAAAAGGAGGAAAAAGATCAAGGGTCAGGAACACTCTTTCATGAGGATTCTCCCTCAAAGATCATCTGCTGCAGTCCCAAAGCTAGTTTAGAGCCCAGTTTGAACCTTAAAATTGGGTCAATAGCTATCTTTCCCCTAAAGTGTTCTCATTTTTTTTTTTGAGACAGGGTCTGGCTCTGTCACCCAGGCTGAAGTCATGGCTCACTGCAGCCTCGACCTCCTGGGTTCAAGCGATCTTTCTGCTTCAGCCTCCTGAGTAGCTGGGGCTGCAGGTACACACCATCATGCCTGGCTGATTTTGTATTTTTTGTAGAAACGGGGTTTCACTATGTTCCCAGGCTGGTTGTGAACTCTGGGCTCCAGTGATCCACCCGCCTTGGCCTCCCACAGTGCTGGGATTACAGGTATGAGCCACTGCACCTGGTCAAGTGTTTTAAACTTATTCCTCCATTTTTTGATAATAGGTACACTGAATTCCATCAGTCTTAAATTATTGATTTCCAAAGAGGCCTTCACTGGATTCAGGACCTGTCATAACTGACTGTATACCCAGTTCTAGGAAATGACTTGTGTTTAGTCTAGTTTTTAGCGTAGGTAAGGAACAAAACTGAGATATCTCTTTCTAGGACTGCTGTATAAATAAGCACTCATATATAAGTACCATGTTCAGTAGAACTGAAAAAAGAAGAGTGGGACAAAAAGGAGATAGGATACAAACAGGACCATGTCTCTGTACCTTAAAGTTTTTAAAGGAAATCTTTTCAAGAAGTCACATACTAAAAAACTGATTTTCCATAGCGCAATAAATTACCGCTTAAAAATGCTGGACAATGCAAATCAAATATAATCAGAGCAAAATGAAGAATCTCACCATATATTACTTCTTGCCGTTTGACCACATCTTTCTTTTGCTGTTTTAGAAACTTGCTGTCTATTATTCGACTCCAAGACTCTGCTTCCAGCTGTTTGGAATCAATCTCAAAGTCTCCCAGTAGCTGTCCTTCATTCATGTCTGTACCTACTCCTCAATATATTAAAAAATCAGTATCAGAATCTTGGGTTTGTGACCTGTAGAATAAGCCTATGTTGAACTTTCCTCAAGATGATAGTTGATTTATAAGATGCATGAATACAGGGTATATTCACAGAGAATACAGGGGATATTCACAGGGAATATTCACATATTCCAGTACCAGAAAAAAACATCTTGTTCAGGAGTGACAGACTCTACATTCGAGGTTTTGGTTAAGAGTAATAAACATGACATAAATCCAACATGATTAAGACATGACTTCTATCTACATGAAGTTAAGAATTGGAAGGGACCTAGTACCTTTTCATATTTAAGAGAGCAGGATTACAATTGCTTTGTGAGCTAGAACTGTACATGTACAAAAGTCTAAGGGAAGAAAAATATTTGTACTAAAGAGTATGCCCACATTGAAATAAATGACATCCTTTACTTGACAGCTGCTAGATGAGTTTGATTACCCAGTCATTATAAAGCACTGGACACTTTACTGACAATTTAGAGAATCTTCACAGGTTACAGAAGAGGCAGGCACTAACACTCCATTAAGACTTATATTCTAGGTAATGGCACACACAGTCCCTACAGAGGCATAAAATATAGGCCATAACTTCCTCTTACCCTCATCAGTAAGTGATTCTGTTGATTCATTGACCTTGCTGATTTTATTTAGTGAGTCTGTTGAATGAGACAGGAATTTCCAGGTGTTTGACATGTTCTCATCATTGCCAACTCTGGGGACAAAAAAAAAAAAAAAAAAAAAAAAAATTCCATACTGTCAAATACATTCTGATAGCCTATGGCTTGCATTCTTAAATGAGTACCTGAAGACTCCAGAATGACAACTGGCTGGAAGTACTACAGTGACTGAAGACAAATTGCTTATGTTGGGGCCACAGCAACATGCACACTGCCTGGTAACAAAGTCTAGAGCATTTAGTATCATTGTAGACTCAAATTGTGAGGACTTTTTGAGCCTTTTTAAAGAAAGTGATAAGAAGCAAGGGGGAACTTTCTTCCATCAAACCATGTACACATTATATAAGAAACTTTCTGTTTAAAACTTATTGCCTAACCAGTACACTTTTTTTTTTTCTGTTCTCTAAATAACTACCGATCTAGCACTTAGAATCAACTACATTCTCTTTGGACTTTCTCAATCCTAACTCACTAACTAGCACAGCAGGCAACCAACTGATGTGTGAGTAGGCACAAAAGCAAGAACACTTTAAAGACCCACTTTTGAAAGTTACGATGTATACAAACTTCAGTAACATTACAACTTTTGAAAAGTACACTTTTGGAAATAATGAGAACATAAAGACAAAACAAAACAAAAATACCTGAAACTTTTTAAAGAAGGAGAAAACATTAGCCAGCACAGAGGTCAGGAATTACAAAAAGGAGACTTTTGCATAGTTAGGAATTTTGCTCCAAGATAGGTTAAAGAGATACTCTGAGTCCTACATTTGAAATGGCTTATTCACCTGATGGGAAGGCAGGCATCTTACCCAAAATAGTCAGCAACATCATTATCAGCCCCCTGTTAACCACCTGACAGCCCAGGCCTGGCCAGGAGACCAGTAAAAAAACTCAGTGCAAACCAGTGAGTGGGAACCTAATAGTAATAATTGGCTCAGCACTCACCTCCATGAAACTGACTTAAGTGTTAAGAGGCAAAAATGTAAAACAGAGATAAGAAACAAAACAACCAGGTTTATCTGAACAATAGAAAAGCATGACATCTGTAAGTGGTTGCAACCCAAAATTCTGAATTAAATCACCCTTTTTCTTATTCCTACTTATTTTGATCTAAAAAAAATCATCTTTTGAGAACTCAGATTCTTCAAAAGTAGAGCTGATGATATACAAAAGCCTACAGCAACCAGCCTGCTAAGGGTATTTAAAGGAGATCCTTGTGACAGAATGACCATTATGACATGTACCAAAAACATAATCCCCATCATCCTTGTCTGCACCAACCCATGACTTTATAGATTTATTTCTTAAAAAAAAAAAGCTTTTTGTCAAATGATGTGATTATTATGCTCTTGTCACCTAGATGCCAACTGTGCTATCTTTAAATATCTCCGCTTACCCAGTAATGTTCTGTATGGAGACACTTTTGGAGAGCGAGACACTCTGCTGGGACCGTCTACTGGCAAATATCGGGGTGGTAGTGGTTTCATCCACCAGGAGGACTGCGGACCGAGGACGCTCCTTGGGCTGTGCGGCTGCAAAAGGAGGACACTAACTGAAGCATCACTCATCCAGTCCCACCTAGTACTGACCCATCTGACAAATAACAAGCAGAAGTAAGGCGCTTTACAGTAGATTTGCCCTGGAACTGTAAGTTGGTATAAAAACTCCATGGAGGATAGTTTGGTGATAACTACTGAAATTGTAAATGCCTATGTTCTTCGATCCAGCAATTTCACTTTCAGGCTATGTTTATTTTTCAAGATATACTTGTATATTCGTGAAATGATGTTATGTCCAAAGTTATTCAATGCAACACAATAGGTAAAAGCAAAAGACTGGAAAAGACGCGAGTATCACAAGACTGGTGAATAAGTTATGGTACACCACATAGCAGAATACAATGCCACTTACAAAAAATGAGGACTACTTTCTAAGTACTGACACAGATAGATAGATCTATCTCTAAGATCTATTAAGGGGAGGAAAATCAAAGTGCAGAACAAAATATGTAACAGGCTATCTTTCATGCTTAAAAGAAAGAAAAATAATCCAAGTTGTATTTACTTTAACAGGCGAACTCCAGGAAAATAAATTAAAAAAAAACTAAGAAGAGTGGTTACCTCTGGGATGGGATAGGCAATGGGGATAAAGAATCCTGTGGGAGTATTACGTATTTTAACATTTAAACTGCAAATAAAATTGAAATACTTTCTTTTTTTTTGAGATGGAGTCTTGTTCTGTCGCCCAGGCTGGAGTGCAGTGGCGCGATATTGGCTCACTGCAAGCTCCACCTCCCAGGTTCATGCCATTCTCCTGCTTCAGCCTCCCGAGTAACTGGGATTACAGGCGCCCGCCACCACACCCAACTAATTTTTTGTATTTTTAGTAGAGACAGGGTTTCACTATGTTGGCCAGACTGGTCTCAAACTCCTGACCTCGTGATCCGCCCGCCTCGGCCTCCCAAAGTGCTGGGTTTACAGGCGTGAGCCACCGTGCCTGATCCCAAGATTGAAAGAATTTTAAGGGTAAAAGGAACCTTAGAGATAACTGGGAGCAGCGTTCTTTAGGAGCGTTCACCATGAAAACATCTAGAGTGCCGTTAGATATGGAATCTCAGCCCCCCACCTTGTCTTCTGGGGGTGGAACCCAAGAGTCTACATATCTTACAGGCTCAAGTGATTCTTCTGCTCACTGCTAGAGAGCACAGATTTTGATGATTTCCTTTAATTTACAGATGAGGAAAATGTAACACTTGTTTAACATCTGTAACTATAGATGACCCTTGAACAACATGGGTTTGAACTACATAGATCCCCTTATATGTGAAATTTCTTCTGCCTCTACCACCCCTGAGACAGCAAGACCAACCCCTCTTTTCCTCCTCTTCCTCCTTCTTGGTCTACTCAATGTGAAAACGACAAGGATGAAGACCTTTATGATGATCTACTTCCGCTTAACAAATAGTAAATATATTTTCTCTTGCGTATGATTTTTAAAATAACATTTTTTCCTTTGGCTAAATTTATTGTAAAAATATAGTATATAAGACACATAACAAACAAAATGCATTAACTGGCTGTTTATGTTATTGGTAAGGCTTCTGCTCAACAGCAGGCTATTAGCAGGTAAGCTCTGGGGGAGTCAAAAGTTTTATGTGGATTTTTGACTGCATGGGGGCGGGGCTAGCACACCCATCATCTGAGTTATTCAAGGGTCAATTCCAATTTGTTCTCACAGTGCGTATTTCTCATTAACATGACTAAAGAGGAAACTAGAGATCTAATTTGCTAAAGTGGTCACGCTGGCACTTGGGAACATTTTTCCTTGGTAACTGACTTGCTGTCCCATTCACAGGCTGCATTGTCTGTCCACCCCCAGGAGTGTCAAGAGGTGAAGGAAATAAGATTGGGGTGGTAGTTATGACTTCACAGTATTTCAGGATGTCTTTGACTCAATAAGCATTAATAAAATCATTAATTTCCAATTCAAATTCTATTTACAAGATGATGACACAATAAAACAGCAGAAACCCAACATACTACAACCCGACCAGATTCTAACTGCAGGAAGTACACAAGGGGTATGGGATGTGGATCTACCCCTCTTCCCCCACCCCCATCCCCACCCAAGAGGAAAAAAGCAAGTGGGTAGAAAAGAGAATGAGCTTAAGAGTTAAAGGGCCTGGGGCATAGTCTGAATGTTTCTGAAGAGAGGTCAGTGAGCAGATAAAATCGGATGGAGGAAGAAAACACTAGTTCTTGAAGAATGGCAAGGATGTGGATGGGTCAGAAGAAAAATAGAGGACAATTCTGATGAGAAGAACCGTGGGAATGAAGACAGAAGTAATTATGTAGTATTAATGTAGAAGGGAGACATAGGATAGAAAAGGAAGCAGGTAGAAGGAATCAATGAAAAGTCTGGAAAAGCAGAATGATGTTAGGCAGAGCTCATAATAACTTGTATCTAAAAGCCAGCATGGGGGAAGAAAATAACCGCTCTCTTTATTTGTAACCAATCCATATTCTACCTAAGTAAGTGACTCAATATTGCTGCTTCCTTATTTGTGATGATTATAGCAGTGAAAACTAACACTTAAGGAGTGTTTACTACTAAGTACTTTACAGGTATGATCTGATTTAAACCTGACTACCACACAATGATACTATTACCATCCCCTTTTACAGAGGAAGAAAATGAGGCACAGAGAGGTTTGGTAATGTCCACAGTTACACAGCTATTAAGCAGTGGTGTCAGACTTGAATCTATATAATTAGAATTCACAATCTGTACTCTAGACCACTATGTTGCCTCAGTGGAGTACAGTAGGAATAAAAATATTTGTGGCAGGGCTAGGTACGGCGGCTCACACCTATAATCCCAGCACCCTGGGAGGCCAAGGCAGACGTATCCCTTGAGGTCGAAAATTCGAGACCAGCCTAGCCAACATAATAAAACCCCATCTCTACTAAAAATACAAAAATTAGCCAGGTGAGGGGACGTGCACCTATAATCCCAGCTACTTGGGAGGCTGAGGCAGGAGCACTGCTTGAACCTAGAAGGCGGATGTTGCAGTGAGCAGAGATCACGCCACTGCACTCCAGCCTGGGCGACAGAGCAAGGCTCTGTCTCAAGAAAAAAAAAAAAAGAAGACTTGTGGGGGTCGAAGGTAATAGTCAAGAACCTTGCACATAATAGGCATGTTTTTAAGACATGAAAATAAGAAAGAAAACAGACTTATGAAACAACAGATAATGTCACAAAAAAAAGCATTTAAGGAAGCTAGACATAAAAAGTATGTCGAATGGGTGAGATGACAGACTGAAATGGGTGTCAACCTGGAGAAGCTCCTCTTCTAGTCATCTACATGTGAAGATGGATAATAACCAGATTAAACATGTCTAAAGGGAATCACACTCTTGTGGGAGTGAAGACTAGTACAGCCATTCAGGAGCTATCTGGAGGTACTCAGAGAAATTAGGCACAAAGCAGTGGTTTTCAAGCTTGAGTGGGCATCAGAATCACCTGGAAGATCTATTAAGACACAGACCAGGCTGGGTATGGTGGCTCATGCCTATTATCTCAGCACTTTGGGAGGCCAAGGCATGAGGACTGCTTGAGGCCAGGAGTTTGAGACGAGCCTGGGCAACATAGTGAGACTCCAACTCTACAAAAAAATTTAAAAATCAGGTATGGCACCTGGAGTGCCAGGAACTCAGGAGTCTGAGGCGAGAGGAGTTCCAGAGCCCAGGAGTTTGAGGTTATAGTGAGCTAAGATCACACCACTGCACTCCAGCCTGGGTGACAAAGCAAGACCCTGTCTCTATTAAACACACTCCCACGCACCACAAAAACACACAGAATGCTGGCCCCATCCCACAGTTTGTGATTCATAGATCAGGGTAGGGCCTAAGAATCTCTACTTCTAAAAAACTACGTTTTCAAGAACATTGCCTGGGGAAAGTCTCACAGAGGCTCCCATGGAGCCAGCTAACGAGATATTAATCACTGCATTATTTATAGTAGCAGCTGGAAGCAATGTAAATATTCTGTCTCTAGGGGAACTTAAAATGTGAAATATGCTTATGAAAGAATAGCCTGCCACAGTCTGAAACAACAGCGTACAGTAATAACATGCATATCTCAAAACGGTATTGAGTGAAAAAAATAAGCAGAATATATGTCATATTATCGAATTTAAATTCACACAAAATAATACTTTTTTTCAAAGTATACATATGTCTAACAATATGGCAGATTAGAAGGACATACATTAAATATACTATAGTGGGAATGAGACAGGGAATGGGGAGTGAAAAGGGAAAAGTATCAGTAAAACCAAAGTGGAGTCTTGTATGCACTGTTGAAAATAGTTTGATGTGAACGGAAGAGTGTGATTTACCCAATTCTGAGTAACACTTGAGGTCCTTAGAAATAATAAAAAAAAAGAACCATTTTCTACAACTTCTCAGTTTACAAAGAAGTTTAGGCTGGGCGTGGTGGCACGTGCCTGTAATCCCAGCTACCAGGGAGGTTGAGGCAGGAGAATCACTTGAACCCAGGAGGCGGAGGGTGTAGTGAGCCGAGATCGTGCCAGTGCACTCCAGCCTGAGTGACAGAGCAAGATTCCGCCTCAAAAAAAAAAAAAAAAAAAAAAAAAGAAGTTTAACAAACCAGATCTCATTCGATTCGTATGATTGTAAGGCACTGCAAACAGGTCTTTTAATTCCCAACTATTACTAAAGAGGAAATTGAGATGCACAGGGGTCACTTGCTTAAACACACAGGGCAAAGGTGCTGCCTTTAAGCTAATACACAGACTGTTTTAGAAACCTTCCAAGAGGGTCTGATGGTATAATGTTCAGGTATGGGTCAAGGAATCTGCAGGATAAAACAGCAGCCTTCTCTCACCACAAAATAGGTATTCATATCTTGACTATGAATAATAATTGAATATTACAACAGCATTTTCACATTCAGAACCAGAAAGTCAGAAAGGGAATTGAGAGGTGGGCTGAGCTACTTACGCTTGTTTCTCATAATGACCGTGGGTAGTGATGATGTGTCATGTGCCTGAAGGCTCCCTTTGGGCTGCTAAAGAGAAAGAAAGTAAGTCCATTGACAATTCACCTCTGTCAAGCCCTGAGAAGTGGAGTAGGAAGGGAGCAAGCAGTTCAGCTTCCTTTCCCACTCTGCTTTCCGCACTGCCCTAAGCACCCTGTGTCCCAGCCATAGTCGCCCTCAATTGCCATCCTCTAAACCTGCCACATACTCCGATGCTGTCTATCCTGCCTGGAATGCTTTTCTCACCTTCAGAGGCATGGCATTCTTCCCCTTCACGACTATTTAAGTGTTGCCTCCTTGGTAAAGTCATCTATAGCTTCTCTCCTCTCCTCACCCAAGACAGTGACTGGCACACCTTTCTCATTTATAGTAACTGTCTGCCTATCTTCCCCAGTAGATTGCTGGTGCCTTAAGGGCAGCATCTTTTGACTTTTGCATTTCATTTCCAGTAACTAGCATTTATAAGGTGCTGAATTATTGGGTAAAATACTAATTTCAGTTAAGACTTTTGCTGTAGCCATGTAACAAAAATACCTTGAGAAATTATAGATTGAAGCAATTAATCTGAGATAGGTTACTTCCTATTTAAAATGAAATTCCAGGCAGGGTGCGGTGACTCATGCCTGTAATCCCAGCACTTTGGGAGGCCAAGGCAGGTGGATCACCTGAGGTCAGGAGTTCGAGACCAGCCCAGTCAACATGGTGGAACTCTGTCTCAACTAAAAATATAAAAATTAGCTGGGCATGGTGGCAGGCGCCTGTAATCTCAGCTACTTGGGAGGCTGAGGCAGGAGAATTGCTTGAACCTGGGAGACGGAGGTTGCAGTGAGCCAAGACTGCACCACTGCACTCCAGTCTGGGTGACAGAGCGAGACTCTGTCTCTAAAATAAAATAAAATAAAATTCCCCCTTTTAGGTTATATTCTCTCATATGGGAGATGCTATATCTCTATTATGATCATTCTGTATAAACTAGTACATTCACAACAATTGAGTCTTACCAGAGATCACAAACTCAAATGACTATGGTGCCGGCAGGTAACAAATGACAGAAGCAAGCTGGGGTGGGGTGGGGTGTGGGGAGGCAGTGGCGGCTTGGAACTGGTATATCCTGTCTAAAAGAGGCAGCACCACTCAGCTCCAGCCATCCCTCCCTCCCTGCAGGCTCCACTGATGGAGCAGACTCCTGCCTTCAGCCTGCTTAATGAGTTTGGAGCTTATATTCTAGTGGGGGGAAGATACAGACCATAAGAAATCTATGTAATAATAAATAAAGATGGGTAAATACAGACTCTAAGAAGGTGGTAACTACTATGGAAAAAAGGAAAACCTGGGAGTGCTGGGTACCGGGAAATATCAGGGGGCCGGGGGTTATAAATCTTCCAATTTTTTCAGGAGAACTTAAGAATCCAGACTGATACAAAACATGATTTTTAAAGAGCTGCACTAACTCACATTTTAAAAGTACTACATGAGCCAAACAAAATATATGTCCATGGGCCGAAGATGATCTGGGCTATCCTATTTTTTGCCATTTTGATGCTAGTTTTAGTGCTTCTCAAAGTGAGGTCCTTGGACTATCAGCATCATCTGGGAACTTCCTAGAAATGCAAATTCCTGGACTTTCCTCCAGAATCTGAAACTCTGGGAGTGGGGCTCAGTAAGCTGTCTTTCAACAAGCCCTCGAGTTGATTCTGATGCACATTCCAGATTGAGGTCATGGCACTAGATAACTGTTTGGTGACTGATGAAGCACACAGCTCATTAATCATCTGTGTCGACATAGTTGGAAAGCATTCCTTTGACGAGGAATGAAGAGACACAGGTGACTAGAACACTGAAAACCTCACAGGCTGCCTAAAAGGTATGGCCCCCAACCCATACTTTTTTTTTTTAAAGGCCACTGGAAAAGCATGACTACATAGCATACATGTTCAGGGCAGATACCATCATAAAACAGGCACTTTCTATTCTTACATCATGTGATCAGAGCCACCTGTATTATGTACCTGAGAAAAGTGCTACCAGACAGGCTAGGGCTAACCGTAACACCCTCCCCGCCCCCACCAGCAGATCAATGCCCCTGACCTCCACCTGCTGCCCTGATGGTCCTGAAGGAAGAAGACAAGTGTATGAGAAAACCACTTTAATAGCAACACGGAAATATTAAAATCGCGAAGAAATGTATATTGAACATGAAGAAGTTCTGAAAGCATTTTCTTTCCTCAAAGTCTAATTCCCCAGTATTACTCAAGAAGAGGATTGATCGCTTAAGAGAAAAAATATTTTTTAGTTATAATTCGTTCTCAAAGTTGGTACCGAATGATTAAAATAAACAAAATCCACCACAACCTCAACTCTCCCAACTCCTGAGGATCTTGCTGGTTTAAACTCTTTTATTTTAAGCCTTCTTTTAGCCAGAAAGTCTTACCTTCATTTTGACCTTTGCACAGGAGGCTAGACTTTCTCGGCAGCCTTTGTGGACAAAAGCACTGCAATCTGAAAAGAAAGCAAACCCAAGGTCACATGGACAAAGCAAACAGATTCCAGATTCTGAGTTTCCACTGCTGCCACAAGTGGCCTCTGAATTTCAAAGTGAAGTCACTCACATGTGAGAGTGTGACTAACTGAAATTACAGATTGCAGTCCTCTTCTAGGAAGCAGGTCTGTGATGTTATTTGGAGGAGGAAAAACATGAGCAGATGTGATTTCTTTTTTTTTTTTTTTTTTCCCAGTGTTGTGTCTTTATTTGGAGACTGGGAGACAGATTACAGCTTAATGAGAGGAACGACGACTCAAGTGATCTCATGGGAAGGGTGAGTTTCCTGGCCCTCAGGGAGTGACAGATGTGATTTCTAATTAACAAAAACTAGTAAGTCTGGAACTTCTCAGACAGGAAGCTGAGAGGCTACCAAAACTAAAAGTGAAAGTGTCTGCCATCAATGTGTAAGTCTAAATTACAAATAAATACATAAATAAAGCCCCCAATAGGGGTTACAAAATTTGGATGACTGTAATAAAGCACAGAATATAAAATCTGAAAAGTTTAACTACGCTGGGCTTTTTGCAACCCATTCTCTGAGACAGGAACCACACACGAAAGGTCATCAGAACCCCACATGCACCTCTGGGAACTGTGACTTAAGAGAAAATGTAGACTTCTTGAAAGATAAAGCAGAGACCACAATTTGGCAAGGACAGCATTGTATCTTAATTCCTTTACTTTTCACTCCCTTGGCTGACAAGGGCCACTGACGTAAAAACCCAGGCCTCTGTGTCCAGAAGGCTTACCATCAGCTCTCAGTGCTGCTATAAAGTCACATAACAGAACCGTTCCAGGAAGCCAGAGGTAAAGCAGAAACAAACGAAAGATCTGTCTGTGGGGACACTCGAAGAGGAGACACTCTCATGGGAAGGGCTCACTCAGAAAATCAACCACAGATGCCATTCAATAAGCAATGCCCCACAGACTGATTCAGGAAGCGTCACAGGTCCTGTCTATACCAACTCACCAGTTAGGTGCCAACATCTCTTTAGCCCAGACGTATGGATTTGGGGGTGACTGGAGTGGTGATGGGGAGGGGAGGAAACCAGAAAGGAGACTGCTAGAATCCCAGACCTCAAAGGCCTTTTCCATTCCTTTTGTAACACTTCCTTTAACAACCACTTGGTTCACAGGTCTCCTCCTTAATACCACCGGCACAGTGTATTGAGATTCTCTTGGGTTTTTCTCTATCCCCTTTCTGGGGCAGGGACCATTCACCCACTGCTGAATCTTCAATTAAGCCTCTCTAGCATAGTGCCTGGATCATGCATCCTATTCAAATGCCCCTCTGTAGGCCCTACTATGTCTATTTAAACTAAAATTAGATGAATGCCCTATTACAGCCTTGATTACAGTATGTCAAATATCAATTTAGTAACACAAAAGGACAAACAGCTGTCAAACTAAATTTGACGTAGGTCCTGGCTTTGCTTATTAGTTAGTATGATCCTAGCACAAGTCCCTTCTGGACAGGCCCCTGTTTCCTCATCTATAAAATTAAAAAGGAGGAACCACATTTTCTCCCAGGTTCCCTCTGCTGTGATTCTATTAGATGGGTAAGTGAGTTTCAGGCTGCTGGACCCACAGCAAGAAGTATAACAAAGTGGTCGAGGCAAATGACTTTATTTTCTAGTAAGCCAAAATGTGTTTCTGCCCATCCTCACAAGCACTATTCTTACTCAGGGTGTATGGTGCACCTCCCCTCCTCTGCTACAGAGATGCCTGGGACTTGCAGCTGGCATGCTCCTTTCTGGTTTCTTCCACTCCCATTAGTTGATCCATCATCTCCTTCTCATGCACAGACTTGAAAGCCCACCGCATCCAAACCCTTTCTCTTCACAAATCCCAACTCAGCTAAAGTCTTTCAAATACATCATCTTTAAGTCCATTTCTCTTTCCCTTCTACAGAAAAAGTACCCAAAGACTATCAGCAGGCAAAGTTAATGATTAGTAGATCTATGTTTTTCAGCATTATGAATCCTCAATATATAATACTGAAGAGAATAAAGCAAATTGCAAAATGAGAGGTATTGTATGGTAGCATTTATGTAAGCTAAAAACAAAAACAAATTATATGTTGTTTATGTATGAGAATAAATTATAAAACACAGACTACAAATGCACTGAATTCATGATAGTGCTTGTCCTTGGGGAGGAAGAAAGATGCATGGGGCAGGGAAACAAAGGGGAATCCGAACTTAATCATAATGGTTTCTTAAAAAGTGAAACAATCTGAAGCAGTATGACAGAATATTACTGTGTGTTCATTTTGAATCATGGACACATATGTGTTAAATTACCTATGTACAATACTTTGTATTAACATTTTTCAAAATTAAAAAAAATTTTAATTTTTAAAAAATCATCACACTCTGTCTTTCAAAGTTCCTTGGATTTGCTTATAAGCATTTCCATATCCTTTTGAATAATCCATTTATCACATCTTGTGATAACTTAAAAATAAGATTTTATTGTCTTATAATCCAGTTATAAAAGCACATTTTTTTCTTGTGTTTTATTGAACGTCTAGAATATTTTAGGCACTTAAGGGCAACACAGGAGGTGGTAGATTTGCTAGAGAACCAGCTACTAACTCTGATCTGCAAAAGTGACCAAGAACACTATGGGCAAAATTTGTTTCCAAGTTCTGTTCTTTCTGTTCCTTTCTTCCCAACCAATTCCAACACCCTACAGAGATTTAAACAATGATGATTTTTAAGGGAGTGGCACTATCACTTTTAAAAAGGCTTCAGCAATATTCAAACTCTCAGGCTAGTGTTTGAGTGTCTGAGATGAATCATAGAAGCAGAAAAAAAAATCATTTAAAATGTGCTTCTAGTAAAGAACTTTTCATATAAATTAACTTTTAATTAATTGAAACGTCCCCAAACCCACAACCCAGTTGGAAGTTTAACAGGCTCTATATTATGGTCATGAGTCTTGTCTTAGTGATAGTTTGCATGGACATCTCCTTAAGATGCTGAAGTACCTACTTGAAAAACACTCAACTTGTTTCCAAGTTGTCCTGGACTCAATTAACAGTGACAGTTTTAGTGCTGTGCGTGGGTGATTTAGAAACTTCAGCCCCACTGACATCAGCCGAAGTCATGAGATTAAAATCTTACTCTCTGTTTGGGAAAACAGAAAATTACCAAGAACACAAGAATTGAAGACAAATCTAATACATTTTTAAGCTCTCTGCCACAAACCATACCATGCTGTTATGAAGATCAGAGAAGAATTATCTGGCCTTTTATTTATTTGATAGATTTCCTAATAGCAGCAGGCAATATGCTTTTATTTTAAAAAATCCTTCAAAAAGGTCTCAGCACAGTGGTTTATGGGAACAGAGCTAACCCCTAATTGGATTCCTCTGAACTTAAAACAAACAGCCCAGCTTTCAACTTCTTTCTTTGCTACAAGGAGGCATCAAACCAAAGAAAATGAAGTTAAATCCACATGACTAGAAACTATCATCTATCTATTGCTGTATCTTTTTTTTAGCCCATGCCACCAACCACCAAAGATCTTTGGAGAATGGTTATATACTATGTGTTTTTTATCTTTGGGAAGAAAAATAAAACAAACCATTAGCGAGGCTAACTTAAGAAAATCAACTTTATAAAATGATAAGAGGAGTGGCTATGCCAAACTGAAATGAAATGACAGAATAGCAAAGGACTGCCTACATAGAAACGAGTCACCTTTGTGAGCTAAGTCATATGTAGCCAGGGCTCTGACAAAAGAGGTCTTCTAGTACTTCAGTCCACTGATCATCATTTGGGAATAGGCTGAAGACTTCTGACTGTTCTGCCTACAGATGTGAGCAGCAAAATCTAACTGGGAAAAATGACCTGACCCTTCTTCAGGACATGAGTTGAAGAATTACCTTTAAGGACAGAAATGTACAACTTTCTCCTATTATTTCAACTCTAATCAAGAAAATGAAAATAAAACAAAAAAGTTAAATATGAGCAAATTTAGAAATGCATTCTACAAAATTCTTTCTGCAACTTCTTGTTTAAAATCTTTAACAAGGGCAACACGCCAAAACCCCACCTCTACAAAAAACACAAAAATTAACCAGGTATGGTGATGCATGCCTACAGCACCAGCTACTTATGAGGCTGAGGCAGGAGGATCACTTGAGCCTGGGACGTCAAGGCTGCAGTGAGCCATGATCACTCCACTCCACTCCAGCCTGGGCAACAGAGTGAGACCCTGTCTCTCAAAAAAAAAAAATTATTAAATATATATATATATAGTTTATTTTTTTGAGATGGAGTCTTGCTTTGTCACCCAAGCTGGAGTGCACTGGTATGATCTTGGCTCACTGCAACCTCCATCTCCTGGGTTCAAGCGATTCTGCTGTCTCAGCCTCTCGAGTAGCTGGGATTACCGGTCCATGCCCCTACGCCTGACTAATTTTTTGTATTTTTAGTAGAGATGGTATTTCGCCACGTTGGCCAGGTTGGTCTCAAACTCCTAACCTCAGGTGATTCACTCAGCCTTCCAAAGTGCTGGGATGACAGGCGTAAGCCACCGCACCTGGCCAATAAATAAAATCTTTGGGGGATTTGAGACATCGCCCTATCTGGACTAAGAGTGCTTATACGCCAAAGGCATGTGAGATGTTCTTGTAGCTGGTGTAATAACCACAGTGCTGATGTACAGAACAAGAAGAAAGCCACAAAAAAGAGCCAAATCATCTCAGCTGAAGTAGCCCCAACAGCAGTTTTCGTAAGAACGCTGGTAAACAAAAATGAAACAAAATGAAAGTGTTCTGCTTAAAAAAGAATTGCCTTTATTGCTTAGGGTCTTTTTTTACCATCCTTTTCCCTAAGTAATAAATTTTCTTCCTTTAATCAATATGCATTTTACTCTCTCACATAAGCAATGAACTATAAATGCCAGAAAACTGTCTGTCCAGAGAGCAACTTTTCCTGATGAAATCAGAAGCAAAATCTAACCATCACACACATTCTAAATTCTTGTGTTTCCTACTTAGATTGCAGCTGGTTTACTTGTTTTTTTTTTTACATAAAAGAAACAACTACCACAAAAGTACTGAAATGCTGCTAGCACAACAGAAAATAAAGCAGCAATAATCTCAGTATCATTTTACATCTGTTTAAAGCAAGCAAAACAGAACCACTGGCAAGACCCCAAAACCCGAACATAACAAATTCCTTATTCTGAAGGACTCCACTAAGTCACTAAGATTTTCAAAGAACAAATAATTTGTGGCAGCTGGAAAGAACAGCTGATTATTCAAGGACAGCTTTACATAATAGAGAAGTAAGAGTTGAAAAGACATTCCTCTATTAACTCTGTGAAAGTCACCTAATCCTAAAACAAGAGTAATTTTGGCTGAGATAAAAAAAGTCCCAGTTTCTTATATAAATCATCATAATATATCATCATGATGGATTATATGGCTGATCTTTCTAACCACAAGTCAAAGGTGACTAGGCAGTGCTGAGGGTATGAAGCTCTATCCAGGCATCGGCCAAACGTGGTTAAGCTTAACCACAATGGGAAGCCACTGTCTCCCAAGAGCACAAAGGTTTCCTAGGAGGTAAATGACTAACTGCATGGATGCTACATTTCCTACAACTCCTGGGAAGATCTTGGATATGAGAGGCAATGGAGGGAAGTGACAAAAGATTCTGGGTCCCCAAATTACTCATATTTTCTACTTCCTGCCAAGATAACACATGGGACTTCATACATACAAATATTCAGCTTCTTCAGGAAGCTGAAGATAATCAGCCCATTACTTCGGTTCATTTGAGAAGATGATTATATACTATTTTTGTTGCTCTCAATCCTTTTCGTTCCTTCTTTTTTTTTTTTTTGAGTTAGAGTCTCACTCTGTTGCCCAGGCTGAAGTGAAGTGCAATGGCGTGATCTTTTGCTCACTGTAACCTCTGCCTCCTGGGTTCGAGTACTTCTCCTGCCTCAATCTCCTGAGTAGCTGGGATTACAAGCGCCCACCACCACATCCAGCTAATTTTTTGTATTTTTAGTAGAGACAGGGTTTTACCACGTTGGCCAGGCTGGTCTCGAACGCCTGATCTCGTGATCCAACCACCTTGGCCTCTCAAAGTGCTGGGATTACAGGCGTGAGCCATTGCGCCCGGCCTACCCACTTCTTTTTATAAGAGGCAGGCTGCAGACTGTCTTACACAAACCTTAATGCTATCACCAGATGTTGAGACTATTTCAACACTACTTCTGGAGTAGGGTGGTATGCAAATTAAAGAATGTATTTTTGAAACTTAGGTGTATATTATTAGGGTAACAATCAAGCCCAACTTAAACTATTCCTTTTTGCTGTCTGATTCTTTTCAGTTTAAACCTCAAATATAGCCAGGCGCAGTGGCTCACACCTGTAATCCCAACACTTTGGGAGTTTGAGGGTGGTGGATCACCTGAGGTCAGGAGCGCAAGACCAGCCTGGCCAATATGGTGAAACCCCATCTCTAATAAAAATACAAAAAAAATAGCCAGGTGTGGTGGCGTGTTCCTGTAGTCCCAGCTACTTGGGAGACCGAGGCAGAAGAATGGCTTGAACCTGGGAGGAGGAGGTTGCAGTGAGCTGAGACTGCGCCACTGCACTCCAGCCTAGGTGACAGAGACAGACACCATCTCAAACAAACAAAAAACAAAAAACATCCCTCAAATATGTTACATCTTTTTCCTGGTTTTTGCTGAGCAGGCAGAACTAAGATAATCTCTGATATTCGATTAGATCAAGCTATTACCAAAAATCAAAGAACAACTAGCAAAGGTTATTATGACCCCTGTCCCCATTGACAGACTTCCCAAACAGACAAGACTTTTAGTCTAGTGATAACACACTGGACTTCATGAAATAATGTGCTTCCAGAAAAAGCAAATTCCTTGGGTGACTTCATATTAAAATTTATAGGTTCAACCAAAAAAGTCCCATTCCACTTATAAGTGTTTATCAGCACAGAATCGGAAGCCAATCCACTATTTCACTGGTTTTCCAAAACACTAGAAAAACTCTTTAAAAAGTCTTACATGAAATAAAATATTAATATACTGTGTTCAAACGTGTAAAAGAGTACAGATTTATTTTCTGAGTTGCAATTTTAATGTTTACTTTTAAAGTTAATGAGAACAATGAAGTTGCTGTGATGAACTAAAAAATGTGAAATCAGAGGTACATGACATTTGCAATTCACTTATCTACCATAACCTCTAATTTATTTCTATATTTAATTTCGAGTACATGATATAGAGAACATCTTAACGTTCTTCATGCAGATAAATAACCAAAATTAGCAGTTTTTTTTTAAATGGCTTGCCTTGCAATCACAGTATAATCTTCAATTAATTAGAGATGGAAGGAAAAATACAAATGAGTAGGTAGGCTGATAGCTAAAGCTAATATGTTGATGTTAAAATCTGGGAATTATACCTTTAAGAATGTATGTTTTTATGTAGTTTTAAATATATATAAATCAGAAATCTGTGGAACTTCCAAACACTTGACACCATGAAAGCTACTGCCCTATACATTAAACTATTTAATCACTATACAGAAGTGGGGCTGAGAATCTCAGAGTCTCAAACCTTTCATACAGTTTTCCCCAATCAATACCAAACCCCACACAAGTGATTCTTCATGGGTAGCTATGACATCACTGGGCAATGGAAGTCTCCAAGAGGTAACCCAGATCTTGCTCTCCAGAGGTGGTTCTAGCATGACAATGATACCATAAGGAGTCCAATAATCTGTGGTGTCCTAGCTATGTGTGCTTCATCATCCAGGGAGTCCGGTAAAAGATAATTTCTATTATGTTTAACAAGAAGACGTATCAAGAAAGCAAAAGTGGGCTTAGGATGCCTGTGCATTCTCCTACATTAACTGAATATTTTTGCTATCTGATAAATTTATTATATGCCAGTTACAGATTTAATTCTGAGTGATAGTCTAATGTAGACAAAGACTTAATACAACCAAAGAGGGCAAATTTCAACTATTTGTAACCATGTATATACAGAAGTCAATGGCAATACAAGGCTAAATATACACTGGCATATATTAGACAACTTACTTTAACCTGAACTTAAAATTGCAAAATTATCTGGAGCTAGTCATGGAAAGGTACAGCCACTCATTATAATCATAAATCAACAATTCTTAAATCTATTGTCCTCTATAGCACAAGATTCTTCGGGTCTTCAAAAAGATTGTCTATAACTTTCAACCTTAAATCTCCTGATAATGTTTCACATCACAATCCAGAACTGAAAGTTGGTAGATCAACTATCCTATTTCTGATTCAAGCAGGCGCTATCAATAACACTGGTAGAACAACTCTCCTTAAGGCTTATAAGCTTACTCTGTTCTGGTAGTAATTCTGCTTTGTCCATTAAATTCTCGAATCAAACACCAACCTATTTTGTGCTTTCATCAGAGATCAGTTGATAAATAACTAGAAAATCCTTTGAAACTATCAGTGGTCCAATATCTACATTTTTAGACATACAAATAATATGTAAGTACATTCTTTAAAAATTCAAACAATATAAAAGAATAAAACAAAGACTCCTCTTCAACTCCTTTTCTCCTTATTTCTCTTTTTTTCAGATTGTTAACAGTTTGGTGTATAGCCTTTGAGATATTTTTGTACATTTTTTCTTTTTTTTTTTAAATAGAGTTTCACTTTTGTTGCCCAGGCTGGAGTGCAGTGGTGCGATCTCGGCTCACTGCAACCTCTGCCTCCTGGGTTCAAGCGATTCTCCTGTCTCAGCCTCCTAAGTAGCTGGGATTACAGACATGCACCACAATGCCCAGCTAATTTTTGTTTTTTAGTAGACATGGGGTTTCACACATGTTTCCCAGCCTGGTCTCGAACTCCTGACCCTCAGGTGTTCCACCTGCCTTGGCCTCCCAAAGTGCAGGGATTATAGGTGTGAGTCACCGCACCCGGCCTATTTTTGTAAATTTATATAAACTACTGTTTGTTTTCCATAAACTGGGATCATGCTGTATATACTGTTGTATTTACTGACTTTTGAACTCATCAAAATGTCTTGGAGAGCTCTGTCTGTACCTGCAGATATCTCCCAGGGCTTGGCATACTATGGTCCTGGGGCTGAATTAGGCCCATTGCCTATTTTTGTAAATTATTTTCTTGAGACAAAGTCTTGCTCTGTTGCCCAGGCTGGAGTGCAGCGGCTCAATCTTGGCTCACTGCAATCTCTGCCTCCTGGGTTCGAGTGATTCTCCCAACTCAGCCTCCTAAGTAGCTGGGATTACTGGCGTGCACCACCATACCTGGCTAATTTTTGTATTTTTAGTAGAGATGGGTTTTCACCATGTTGGCCAGGCTGGTCTCAAACTCCTGACCTCAAGTGATCTAACCACCTAGGCCTCCCAAAGTGCTGGGATTACAGGCATGAGCCACCGTGCCAGGCCTGTAAATAAATTTTTTATTGGAACACAGTCACATCCATTGTCTGTGGTTGCTTTTGTGCTAAAAGGACAGGGTCCAGTAGTCATGACAAAGACCTGATGGGCTGCAAAGCCTAACATACCGCTGGTTCCTTCGCAGAAAAAGTTTGGCAACCTCTGATCTGTCCTATGTTCTCTCTTTTTATTTATTTATTTTATGAGACGGAGTCTTGCTCTGTCTCCCAGCTGGAGTCTAGTGGCTAGATCTTGGCTCACTGCAACCTCTGCCTCCCAAGTTCAAGCAATTCTCCTGCCTCAGCCTCCCGAGTAGCTGGGACCACAGGCACCACCACCATGCCCGGCTAATTTTTGTATTTTTAGTAGAGATGGGGTTTCACCACGTTGGCCAGCCGGTTTCCAACTCCTGACCTCAAGTGATCTGCCCGCCTCGGCTTCCCAAAGTGCTGGGATTACAGGCGTGAGGCACCACGCCTGGCCCCTATATTCTCTATTTAGTACCAGCCTATCCATCTATATACTACACAAAATATATTTTATTGATGGATATTTAAATTGCTTTCAATTTTTCCAGAATATAAACAATGTTACAATAAATAAGTACCAAGGATCGTACTTTAGAATTCCTTTTTTTTTAAGCCACTGTGGGTGCCTGGCTTATATTGATATTCAATAAATATTTGTTGACAAACTGCTTTTGAATGAATCACATATCAAACACAGTAGCTTGCAGAATTCAGCCAAATGAACTTTGTTGATTGACTTCATATAAGTTCAAGGACTTAAGGGTATAATTATTGATAATTAAATGTAAAAAATAAATCCAGTGTGAAGTCATTAAGATTTTCTAGACTGAAGCTCTCCCCTTACTAATGCAGACAACAGAGTAGAAGCCATTTTCTTCCTTTATAAACAATTATAAATCAGGACAACATGCTGAAATATTTGAAAAAAATCCATGAATACCTTTCAGTGACTATTTGTATGCTTGAAGTTTTACTCAGCTGTTTTTAAATCTACCCATTAGTTGTTACATCTTTTTTTTCCATTATAGAGTCCATTTGTTTCATCCTTTTAGTAATTATCGTTTTTTTTTTTTTTTTGGAGACGGAGTCTCACTCTGTCGCCTAGACTGGTATGCAGTGGCGCGATCTCAGCCTCACTGTAACCTCCGCCTCCTGGGTTCAAGAGATTCTCCTGCCTCAGCCTCCTGAGTAGCTGGGATTACAGGCGCACATCATCATGCCTGGCTAATTTTTGTATTTTTAGTGGAGACAGGGTTTCACCATGTTGGTCAGGCTAGTCTTGAACTCCTGACCTCATGATCCGCCCGCCTCAGCCTCCCAAAGTGCTGGGATTACAGGCGTGAGCCACCGCACCTGGCCCCTTTTAGTGATTTTCAACATCTCTTGCTTGTATATCTCCTAATTCTTCCTCACGGTGGTTTACTTCCTTATGTGGCATCTATGTATCTTTTATTGTGAGCTCAGCTTAACAGAATTTTTTCCTCTTGTGGTAGTCTTGGGTATCCTGTTTTGTCAACCTAACCCAATGGAGCAGTTCTACATCTGCTACAAGCTGGGTCCCTCAAGAATCTGTCATTCCTAAACTGGAATTTCATGAAACCTCTTGTAAAAGTTTCTGAGCCTGAAGTTCCAGCACATACAGACAGTGTAAACTTGGACTCCAGATTCATCAATTCTCACTCAGGTCCTGGGGAGACTGCAAGGTTCCTTTCTGCTTCTGAAGGCCAGCGGGTAGAATTTTTCAAAGCCCTTCATCATGGATGTTAGTCTTAAAACAGTATTTCTTATACAGGGGTCTCACTTCTGGCTCCCACTACATACCCTGAGGTCATATATCTTGACCCCCAAATGAGGGGTCATGCTCTTTACTGCTCTGAGTTCCCTCAGGGATTTTCTATTTGGCAGGTTCAGCTATGTATTAATATTTTAAAAATATATTTTATCTAGCATTTTATATTTTATAGCAGAAGGCAGGTATCTAGTCTGCTTTACTGATGAAGTTCCCTGAATATTAGTTTCACACTGCCAATCAAGAAATACAGCCTCTTCCCGTTTTTCTGAGATCAGTGCTCCCCAAAAGAACTGGCACATTGCAAGGAGTGATGAAAAAAAAAATCCCTTGGAACACAGGAGGAAGATTTTACAGCTCTTATTTAAGTTGACTTCTTAAGGTAGAAGAAATATTGAGTTAACGTCTAACTGATACGCAGGTGCCTCACTCAGTCTTTACGTTAGGCAGCTTCACTTTATATGTGACACTAGAGGTTTCTCAAGGGCGTGGGGTGTTCTTCACTCAGCAGGTGGGCTGGGCTTGCATAATCCACATTTGTTTACTTTCAGCATACTGTGATTAATGGAAACATACAGGTGCCCAATAAAGTGGGCTTATGGATTACATTACCTGGTTTCAACTACAATCAAATGAAAATGAAGAGAGTTACACAAATTCCTTCAAAGAAGTCATGAATCAAAGACAATAATAATCATACTAATAACTAACCAGAAAACAAGAAAATTGCAACTCTGAGACATCTCTTATTTTTAGAATGAGCTCTTTGAAAGTATGGCATAGTAGGACTTGTATGTATTTTTTATGTTATGTATGTATCCTATGTAAGTATGCTAAAAATGTTTTAATAATAGGTGAACATGCTAGAAAGTGCTTGGTGACTACTGCTCTAGGCAACCAGGTTATTCCAGTACTAAGAGGCTGTGTCCAGTGGCGAAAAAACTAAACTACAGACCTTCAACTGGTGTCCCTGAAAAGAGTCCTATTAGAACCTGGGTTCCAAAATAATCACTGGAGGAATACTGAACAGTGATAGTCTCTTGTTTCCTAGAGGTTACATGAAATTACTACTATGTAGTAGTGGCTCTCAATGGTCTGGTAAGTCACAAACGAAGGATGATATTAATGTGTGTGATCTCTGCCCACAGAGATGCATAAGGATTTGGGTGAGAGCTCTCATGGCTTTTTGTTACTTTTGAAAAAACAGGACAGTAAAACAAATAGTGTTGCTGACTACTTTGGGGCTATAACATCCATAAAAATCATTTTACATGAATGTGTGTCATAAAGTCAATCATTTCAAAAAGTCACAGGAGCTGTAGCACAGATTAGACAGGCTGTGGGCTGTGTGCTAGCTGGAACTCCACTCCTCTTCCATGCAAGAAAGTGAGTGGAAATCATCATAGAAGTATGTTCCAATCTGTCCAAATACACGTGTTTTTGTTTTTTTTTTTTTTTTGCTTTTTGAGATGGAGTCCCACTCTGTTGCCCAGGCTGGAGTGCAATGGCACGATCTCAGCTCATTGCAACCTCCCCCTCCCAGGTTCAAGAGATTCTCCTGCCTCAGCCTCCCGAGTAGTTGAGGTTACAGGCATGTGTCACCACGCCCAGCTAATTTTGTATTTTTAATAGAGACGGGGTTTTGCCACGTTGGCCAGGCTGGTTTCGAATTCCTGACCTCAGGTGATCCGCTCGCCTCAGCCTCCCAAAGTGCTACGATTACAGTCGTGAGCCACCACGCCTGGCCCAAATACACTTTTAAACATTTCAAATTTCTACCAGGCACAGTGGTGCATGCCTAAATACCAGCTACTCAGGAGGCTGGCTAAGCCAGGAAGATCACTTGATGTCAAGAGGTCAAGACTAGCCTGGGTAACTTAAAGAGTAAGTTAACTATTTTTAGTAAGAAATTACTTGGGATATCCAACATAAATGACTGAAAACAAGATTTCAGGACATCATGGTCTGAGAGTTGCTTCTTGACATCTGAATTCGTTACTATTTTGTCTGAATTGGTTATAGGTATAATATCAGGTTAATTGCCTCAGTCTTCTGGGTGACTGGGCTGGGCCTGGGCTGGCTGGAACTCACCTCTGACCACAAGCAGCCTCCTTGATTTACCCTGGTATGCTCTACAAATACTACTTTTGATCTGTACACTGACAAAATTTGAGATGCACTGCCTTAGAGCAAAAATGTGCAAATTATGGTCTGTGGGCTAAATGTGGCTTAAAGCCTATTTTTGTATAGCCTGTGAGCTAAGGATAATTTTTACATTGTAAATAGTTTTTAAAAATAAAAAAATTGGCTGGGTGTGGTGGCTCACGCCTGTAATCCCAGCACTTTGGGAGGCAGAGATGAGCAGATCACGAGGTCAGGAGATCGAGACCATCCTGGCTAACACGGTGAAACCCTGTCTCTACTAAAAATACAAAAAAATTAGCTGGGTGTGGTGGTGGGCGCCTGTAGTCCCAGCTACTTGGGAGGCTGAGGCAGGAAAATGCGTGAGCCCGGGAAGTGGAGCTTGCAGTGAGCCGATATTGCAACACTGCACTCCAGCCTGGGCGACAGAGCGAGACTCCGTCAAAAAAAAAAAAAAAAAAATCAAATTATTACATAACAAAAATTTTATGAAATTCAAATTTCAGTATCTGTAAGTTAAGTTTTATTGGAATCACACTCATTGGTTTATGTATTGTCTACGGCTGCTTTTGCACTGCAATTGCAGAGTTCAAGAATTGTGACAGAGACCACGTGGCTCATGACACCTAAGATATTTTTATCTCGTTTTGTACAGAAAAAGTTAAGCAACTCCTGCCTGAGAGTATCTTATCAAAACCAGGAACAATGCTCAGTTAGCAGACTTGGCTTTCAGCAGATCAGCATAGAATGTCTCTGTGCATGGAGGTGCTCTCCCTTGGCAGTCACTATGGCTTAATGTTGGTAATGGTTGAAGCATACACCAAAGTAATAGAATAAAAATGAGCACATATGATCTAACAAAAGACCACCGAGTAGCTTTAGGGTTTGGGGCTATGGGTAATTTTGATGCTGACACTGACTTTTAAAATGTGGAGTGGTTTAGAGATCACAGAACAGAGTGCAGATGCTCCTCATCCTTTCAATGAGGCTACATCCACATAAACCCATGGTAAGTTGAAAATACTGTGAGTCAAAAATGCATTTAAATACACCTAACTTTCTGGACATCATAGCTTAGCCTGGCCTATCTTAAACACATTCAAAACACTTATATTAGACTATAGTTGGCCAAAATTATCTAGCACAAAGCCAGTTTTATGATAAAGTGTTGACTAGCTCATGTAATTTACTGACTACTGCACTAAATGTGAAAAACAAAATGAGTGTACGGGTAGACAGTTTATACTGAATGTGTATTGCTTTTGAACCACTGTAAAGTTAAAAAACTGTAAGTTGAACCATCTTAACTTGACTCTTGACTGTTTGTATTTGAAATTGGGGTTGTCTGAAAAAAAAATAGGCTGTATATTATATATCTAGAATTTCTTTATCATATCTAAAGAAAGATATAAAAAGGGTTACTTCTCCACATAAATGAGGAACAGATAAGGAGTGGGGTGGACAGGAAACTAGAACTGAGCTTTCCTGAGCCAAGAGAGTTCCATCTTATGAGAGGAAAAAGCACGTCTCTTACTTGCGCAAGTATAGGCATCTTTGTTGGTGAAGGGCTTCATACACTGGCTACAGCTGATAGGACCCACAACAGGAATGGAACTGAAAGTGTGCCCGTTGACAGTCTTCTTATCTTTCTCCTTGTCTTTAGAATCTTTCTCCTTCTCCTTAATCTTATCTTTTTCTTTTTCCTTTTCCTGCTGAAGAAAAGAAAAGAATCCACAGTTAATTAAACACTGGAGGGCCTTCTCCTTACCTGGGCACCCAGATGGCATGTGGTCAACAGTGGCTGGTGACTATTTTGGACAAGAGTGAAAAAAAAAGTTCTGGGCAAAGTGTGTGTGTGTGTGTGTGTGTGTGTTTAATTAAGGTGTTGGCATGCAAGCTACATTAGAAAATTCACATGAAAACTGGGCAGGCCGAACAGTTCTGGAAGTGGCTTATCCATTGGTTACTTCTACCGATAGACACAATGCCCAAGGACCAGCACTGCAAGGAGGGCTTCTGAGGCCTCAGCACAGTCCTTCCTCAGCAAGCTACAGCACAGTCCACACAGGAAGAGAGGTCAGCTTTAGGCAGAAGGCAGAAGAAAAGGTGGTAGCAATTCTGGGATTGGCCTGAGGGAGAGAAAGATGCCTGGGCGGCATGAAAAATTGCCGAGGCTCCTCTCTTTCTCACATCAATCGCATATCCCTAAGTGAGGGAGTACCTACGAAGTTTCCTCCTTTACTCTAGTTAGAAACATAAATATGCCCCACATATACATTTTCAGTTTCTGCTAATTAGAATTTTAAGGTTTATAAATATTAACTTTGGCCTAATTTTCAAACTGGCAAGAGGAGACTGATAAGAGGGGGAGACTGGAAAACCACACAGTGGTTAAGAATATGGATAATGGTACCAGACCTTGGTTCAGATTCAGGTACTACTACTACTACTACTACCATGACCACCAACACCAACACCACCACTACTACCACTACTACTACTTGGTAATGGTGTGACCCTGGGTAAATTATTTCTCTGAGCCTCAGTTTTCTCATTTGTCAAATGGGAATAATCACAAAAGTACCCATCTCATACGTTTTTTAAAACATATGAGCATTAGGTGAGATAATACATTTCTAAAGCATTTTGCACAGTGCCTGGCACAAACTGAATACATAGTAACACTTAGCAATATTATTAATTATGCATAATTTACTGGAAATGAGTTTCATTAGCTCATTATTCTCCTAAGCCAACATAGAAAGGTATTGCTTGCGGTAATGGAACGGAAGTTTTGATGTGAGAAGGGAAGATAGAAGAAACTGGGGGGTGGCTACAGGATAATGGTGCAGGGCACGGAGGATAGGAGAATGCACAGATGACAGGAAGGAGCCTTGTTAATAATTTTTCTCAAAAGCCACCTTTGTCGTTCCTCAAGCTAGTTACCAACAGGGTCACTTCCTTTAAGAAAACAGAGTACTAGGGAAAGGAAGTCCCAAGGCTTAGTAGCTCACTCCTCTACCCTAAGTACCTAGGGGTGCAGGAAGGCAGGAAAAGCAGGCAGTGTCCCTAGGTTGGAAAGATAACCTTCCTAAGCCGTGCTCTCTGACCTCTTTTGTGAAGTTCCTTTCTTTCCTGTGGTCTTCCCTCACTTGTCAAGAGTGGCAACAGAAACTGATACTCACCTTGTGCTTCCTGTGTGCCCAGTCACTGCCCAGGTGCTTCTACTTACTGAGCAGGCCATAACCAGGCCAGGTACAAAGCTCAGGGGACACCAGCAAAGGAGAGATCAGACTGGGTGACCAGTGGGGGCACGGGCTGGGAGTCAGGAGCTCTAAGTGCCAGAATACCTTGGCCATGTCACCTCAAGGATAATGTAGGAATGTCAGAAATGTTCTAGAGACAGACTGAAAGCAGAGGACTCATATGACATCAAGCCTCAATCGAAGAGAGGTTGTTATCAAAGCTTACACAGTCATGAAGAGGAATGGAAAGGAATTCAAACCTTGAAAACCTGCAGAACGACTGATGAATGCTGGGTCCTTAATTAAATATCTAAAGCAGTCAGGGACATTTCAGGTGAACACCAACCTTAGGAGGCCAGGACCATGGGGACATAACCATGCTCTCCGTAAAAGGTCCTTTAAGCACTGTTTGGCAGAGTACTTGGCTGGCTAATTAGTATCGATGAGATAATTTCCTTTCAAACCAATTGGACTACAAGGAACTACCATTCACAAGGTAGGAGGTTTTATCTATTGCCAATACTATTGTTATGTCCTTAAAAAAATTCCAGGAAAATGGGTGTCCCAAGTCAGTGATCACGACAATTACTAAATGCCTTACATTTTGAATCAATGTCTTCTACGTACATCATTTCGTGTGACTCAATGACTCTGAAGTGGGCAGGGTGAGCGTTATGCTTCCCATTTTACTATGTAGAGGATAAAGATAATAAATAACCGCTAAAAATCTGAACAGTTACTAAGTGCTAAGCACCGTAATAGGCAATTCACATGTATTTTCTCACAGCAACCCAATGAATTAAGTACTAGGTGTTATCTCCATTTTACATCTGAAGAGACTGAAGCTTAGAGATGTTTAATAACGCATTTGAGGCCACACGCCAGTAACTGCTCAAGCTGAAATTAAGATTCAGATTGGGCTGACTGTAAAGCTCAGCTCTCATACACTGCACTATGCTGCCAGGGACTGGAGAGGTTGGTTGACTTGCAAAAGGTCACACAACAGATGATCAGCACAGTCAAAATGGGAACACAGGTCTTCTGACTTTCTGTTCAGAACCCATCCACTGTAATGAAATGGTAAATAATTGCTACATCTATGATTCATGTGAAGTCTTTTGCTAATCAAATACATATAATGAACATCTAAGAGCCAAATTACTACACTTTTGAATTATAAAAAATAATGAGGGAGGAAGGGAGAAAAACTCCTCCACTTTACAAAACAGGAAGCTGTTCTGAGTGAAAATTGGTAACCGCACAAGTACATAAAACTTTAATAATAACAACTAAATTTGGGGGTTTTCAAATAATTTCTTTCTTTTAACTAAATTTTGCTAAAGGTTTTTCCATGCATAAAATGTTAAATGGAAAAGCACGATTTTTTTGCTCAGGAAAGTTAAAGTATACTTCAATCATTTAAAAAATCTTTTTATAGCAACCAGTTTATCCTCTCAAGCCTTGCAATGTTCCCCAAACCTGAATAAATAAGAAATAGCTTCCCTTTGCAACAATCCAAACTAGTTCTTCCCAGGATAGAAACAAAACAAAACAACCAACTCCACTGGCTCTTTCTGTGTTTACTAGAATTTAGTGCTTTAAAGAAGTCAGGCTCTTACCTCCCCATGCTTTGGTCCTATGAATCTCACTGTTATGTGGGGTACTTCATGAAACCGACCCCATTTTATCGACATGATTCGACCCCCATGCCAGGAAACGTGCTCTCACAGAAGCGGGGGTGCATGCCGTCAAGGTAGAACTCAGCAGCTTTGAGCTGCCATTAGTGAAACCGTAAGAGGAAGCCAGAGACTGGTTAAGAAAGGGAAGGAGGGAGGGCTGAGACTGCTTGTTTCCTTAAGACAGTCTTAACTGTTTGAATGCTGCTGGTAAAGCCAACAACCCTTGTTACAAAGGATACAGGAAATGAAACAAAACCCCATTTCCCCCAAAAACAGTGTGTGTGGACAGTGCTTAAGCTGCAACATAAGAACTCTGGCAAGGTTTGGGCCAAGTTTTTACATGGGAAGTTAAGGAACGCATGTTATCTATTTTAAAATAGACTCCTCATTTTATAAAATGCAGTGAGTTTCCTAAGAAAACTTTTTAGTGAAGTTGCCTGCGGTAAAGTGGTGACTAGTTATTTTCTGAAGTTTGACTTTTCCATGTTTAACAACTGGCAAAATGCTTTAGCTGTGTGCTGGGGAAACAGGCTAACAGTATTTAACAGGGATAGATGCAGGTAACAACTGCACTAGGACACTATCAAAGGTGATTCTTAACTTTTCCAAAAATATCCCTTTATACATGTAATTACAATAAAAAGAACACTCTGGACAACTGTGAAAACATGATATGATCAAACAACTGTCATGTCACAGATCTTTAATCAAAGAAGGAATGAGAATTACGTTTAACATTAAGTCTTTGTAAACACTACTCTAGGAGGCACTTCTGAAAGGCTAATGGGTACAGCTCTCTTTTATACAGACCACAGGACCTAGGAGCTTTAACTGAATTTCCTGTTACAAAGTCATGTAGTATACTTGCAGCTGTGCAGGAATTTAACCCGTGCACTCAAAAATACCTACTTCAAATCAAATAGATTTGTCTAAAACATTTCTAACCACCTCTTGTTTGTCTACAAAGAAGAAAGCTTAGTATTAGGTTGGTGCAAAAGTAACTGTGGTTTAGAAAAAAGAAAACCAGTGTGATAGGATGGTTTAAAGAGGGTCATTCTACTCCCTTTGTGAACTCGAACATCATGCATATGAGTGTTTAAATACTCTGCAACATGCAAAATTACTTAGCAGGAAACAGCACTATCTCTCAAAGATACTAAGACAAAAGCAGAAACTGCCGGTCTTCCTGTTCTACTTCCTGTTTAGCCCCCCCCCCGTTTTCAACAAAAACATACAATATATTTAATCTAATCACTTATGCCAGTCGGTGATAATTCTCAAAAGGACATAGGATCAAGGACTCAATTTTTTAAGTTTATATACAAAACCCAGTACTCCAGACAAACTGTTACCCTCCTAGGAATGTGAACAGTTTACTGCCTACTGGCTTTTGGCTTCTTTGGACATGTTTAAGAACTGTGTATCATCACAATTATACAACTGAATGGAATATATCTAGGTTAATCACTATAACCTATTTTCATAAAGATACATATATATCATGCAAAAGGAAAGCAGACATTTTCAAATAATCCTTAGACACTTTTCTGAGTTACAGGTGGCATTTTAATATCATATTCAGTAGATGCTTTTAATTTTTCCTTTAAAAGATGTAGGTCTAGTTTTATTGAATGGTGGGTTAATAAAACAATTGGATCAGATGGTCTCTCATAGCATCTATTTAAAAAATAATTTTGGAAAACTGAAAATTTGTGATTTTCACAGAAAAATCAGTGTCAATATCCATAGTAGCACTTTCAATTTGTTAACATTATGGAGAAGTAACATTATTGAATAGTTAAGAACAAGATTAGAGTTAGCATCACTATGCTAAGAAAATTTAATATTCATTAATTTTTATGTTACCATTTAGAAAATAAATTACTTCTGCATGGTAGAATGCTATGCAGATACATAGCATAGTGAGGGTATTTAACACAAAACATACTGCTTTTCCTCTATTTCTTTCCTTTCTCATTTTTTTTTTTTTAAGAGACAGGATCTCACTCCATTGTCCAGGCTGGAGTGCACACAGCTTACTGCAGCCTTGAACTCCTGGGCTCTGATCCTCTTGCCTCAGTCTCCTGAGTAGCACCACAGGTGTGCACCACTACGCCCAGCTAATTTTACAGTTTTTTGTAGAGATGAGATCTCACTATACTGCCCAGACTGACCTTGAACTCTTGGTCTCAAGTGATCTTCTCATCTCACCCTCAAAGTACTGAGATTACACGTGTGTATCACTGTGCCATGCCCCACACTTTTTAAAAATCATCTTTTGCTACATTGATAAAAGCCAAGCTGTTCCAATTTTATTTAAAAGTGAGCTAATAACAACTCACTATAAAAGGTGACTTACAGTTGCCACTAGGACACTCTAAACACTTGGTAATGGGAAATGGACTATAATCTAGGGTTACGAATTTGTAATTTTTTGAGTTTCCACTGCTAAACACAGCATGGCCCCAAGAGATCAAATCTTGAAGCCAAGTCTGAAAGAGGAACCAATCTCAATTGCAAAAGAGTGCTGTCATTTTGACAAAGGAGATGATCAAAGGCAAGAGATCAACTGACACTAAACAGTTTCTACCAGTGATAACAGATTTCAGTCTAACACAAAGTATGTTTTCTCCTGTCCTTTCTGCTCATCCCCTCCTAGCAAACTCCAGTCCTTTCAGATTTAAAAAGTTAAAAGAAAAAAATTATACTGTATAGTAACATTTTGTTTAAACACAAAATGATGAAGTCAGATCACAGGAGGTTGTGTGACTTGAAGCATATGTCTCTGTGCCTCAGTCTGTAAAACAAGGAGGCCAAGATGAGACTTTTTTAAACGTCAGGGTCCAGTTTCTAAATTCCATCTTACATTGTTTTTTTCCCCATTGTGTGTGTGTTTTACCTCATCCATGAGATCAGTGGTATATTCACTGCTCTGTTCTAAAACTCCATGACATTGGGGAGATGGCTAGAAAGGGGGAATCTCCACTTATTTATTGGTCTTCCATGAAAAGCTTGTTTGAAGACAAGATTCGGCAGTTCAAAAGCAAAATAAAAAACAACAAAAAATTTTTGAATGTATCCAAACTATACCATAAAGTTTTTCAAGGTCATGACTATGAGCTTTAGTTCTCTTAGGTGCCTGTTAACACTTAGAGGAATGCTAAGACTATACAAGTCATTTAATAATATTTGGCTAATTTATATTGATCTATCCAAGGGGATTTTCTTTTGTTGATACCAACTATTATCTAAGCCAGCAGTGGTAAGTAAAATAGGTAAGGCTCTATTTTAAGCCTGGCTGCCAATGTGTAAATATGTAGAATACTGGTAAAGCATTCTACCCTCTTTGACCTTCATTTTTTTTTTTGAATTATAAAACAAGGCTGAGTCCGAAGTTAATACTTAAATGTGTGATTATGCTAGAAATAATTTGCTAGACTCTTTGTATCCCTCCCTGATTGCCTACTTTCTCTCCATTCTGTACTTGGACAGGAGAAATGAAGAGAAAACAATTCTTGTGGCAGGTTTTGTGGAAAAATTTCTCTGAATGTATTTGCTAAACCAAGAGATCTTACAAAACATGGTAAAATACTTTGGCTATATGTCCATCAGCCCACTGAATTAAGGGTTTGAGCAGCTTAGTGCACCTTGTTTTGTGGGGGAGGAGGCGATGCCCTTTTATGACAGTATTATTGAATTCAATGTTTATTTATTCCCTTACTTCTTAGTATGCATGTATGTACATGTGTGTATATATCGTATATGCATGTATATACTACACACACACACACACACACACACGTGCATACATACACAGTGATTGCTTGCAAGAGTTCCTTAACTGATTTCAAATTTTTATTTATTTATATCTTTATTTTGTTAGAGGGTGTCGTGGGTAGACAAATAGGGTATGAGAGGCGAAAAGATTTTCCCCACAGACTTGAAATAGAATGAGTTTTGGTTTAGCACTGGGAATCAGTATAAGAAAGTGAACTTCTTTTCTCCCTTTCTTTTGAAAATACATTTTTAAAAAACATTAGAAATACATAAACCAAAACATTAAGCACAGTTATCGCTAAGTGGGGTTATTACAGGAGATTTTCATTCTTTTACTTTTAGATTTTGAAGATTCCCCTAATGAGCATGTAAAAAATAACTAGATAAAAAATGTTACTTTAGGCTGGGCATGGTGGATCACACCCAGTGCTTTGGGAGGCTGCAGCAGGAGGAATGCCTGAGGTAAGGAGTTAGACCGGCCTGGACAAAATAGCAAGATTTCATCTCTACAAAAAAATTTAAACATAGCTCAGCATGATGGCGCATGACTGTAGTCCTGGCTACTTGGGAGGCTAAGGTGCAAGGCAGGAGATTGCTTGAGCCTGGCAGTTCAAGACTGCAGTGAGCCATGAACACCACTGTGCTCCAGCCTGGGTGATAGAGTGGAGCCCTCTAAACATACACACACACACACACACACACACACACTCTCTCTCTCTCTCTCACACTTGGTTTAAGTATTTATTTAATCTCTTAAGCACCAAGAGAATATGTTCTAAATGCTCCTAATTAGAAATAGATCTAAGAAATGATATTAATCTTAAAAGTTCTTGTAATCTTCCGTAGGATAATCCTTCCCTCTAAACCCAAACGTTAATATTTTCAATCCTTTGATCTTGGCATAAAATCCTTCTTTTGTATTTAAACTGATATTACAGATTTAAGCACTGTGGTTTAAGAGGATGGGATTTGAAACCAAAGAGATCTGGTTTGAACTACTTCTTCACATTAGAGGAGCATCCTTGGTAAGGTACATCACTTTTAGAAAAGAGAGATAATACCTATCTGATAGGGCTGTTGAAAGGGTTAAATAATATATGGAAAGCACTTAGCATATAGTGAAAATTCAGTAACTGGTAGTTCCACTTCTTGTTATTTTTCTTATTATTTTCCTTTACATATTAGGCGATTTCAGAGAGTAATCCTAAATTTATTTTCATTTATGTCCCCATGATTTAACCAGTTTTGGCGTGGATAAAGGCTGTGACAGAATCCTACTGAGGACCGACTACGGTGATCACAAGCAATGCCCACAGTGATACTTACTTTGCTCTTCTTGCTGCTGGACATTTTATTCTTGATGTAGCTGAATGTACGACTGACTTTTGTTGCACTCTTCCATTCAGAATCTTTCTTGAAGAGGCTTTGTGGCGGGAAATTATAGTTCTCTTCTGTTATACTAAATAAAACAAGAAGATTGACTTTTTTAAAGGACTACAGAAGTTAAATAAATGTGAAGCAGAATAAAAGGTAGATGAAGGTTGCTGAATGGCTTTTTATAGAACACAGTATGCCACAACACCCAGGTTCTGTTATCAAAACTTGGCTAAGTTTCCTTAGATCCATCACTAATGTTTTTTCGCTCACCTGTTTGTTTTGGAGACAGAGTCTTGCTCTGAGTGGTGTGATGATAGCTCACTGCAGCCTCGAACTCCTGAGCTCATATGATCTTTCTGCCTCAGCCTCTAGAGTAAGCTGAGACTGAAGGCACATGCCACTACGCCTGGCTATTTTTCTAATTTTTTTGTAGAGATGGGGTCTTGCTATATTGCCCAGGCTGATTTTGAACTCCTGGCTTCACACAATCCTTCCACCTCAACCTCCCAAAGTGCTGGGATTATAGGCGTGAGCTACCGCCTGGCCCATTTTTAATGTTTTAATTATGGGTTTTCAGTGATTTCATGTTAAAAAGAGCCTGTCAATTATTAGATAATTATTTTGTATGGAAATCTATTCATCTACAATAGCACTCAATCTACAAACTCCTTCGCAACAAATGGGCGCTTGAAAGGAAACCCATATATGTAGCAGAATGACAGGGTACTTGCTAATAGGAGTTGCCAACCAAGGAGTCTTATGACTGACCACATATCCAAGTTCCTTAACGGTACAGATCACAACTCTTTTCTAGCCTTTGGGACGCTGGACAATCAGGACTGTGGACTGGTCCATGCAGCTAGCTTCAATTTTAGGAGGGAACGTACTGAGTAGCAGGTAGAATTGAGGCAGAGTGTTGAAAGATCAATTTTAGGAGTTTTATGTAGATTCAGATATACTGATCTACCTGTTTGAGAAGGCTACATAAAATCTAAGTCCATCCAAGATGGACATGTTCTAACTTAGGAAATTTGCAATGGTTGATTTTCTTAAATGCTGGGCATTTGGGCCGGGTGTGGTGCTTATGCCTGTAATCCCAGCACTTTGGGAGGCCGAGGCAGGCGAATTACGAGGTTAGGAGTTCGAGACCAGCCTCACCAACATGGTGAAACTCTGTCCCTACTGAAAAATACAAAAATTAGCTGGGTGTGGTGGCATGCGCGAACACAGGAGATGGAGGTTGCAGTGAACTGAGACTGTGCCACTGCCCTCCACCCTGGGCGACACAGTGAGACTCTGGCTCCAAAAAAAAAAAAAAAAAGCTGGGCATTCGAATAAACAATCCGTTACATAGAAAAGGCATCCATTTATACTACACTTTGCTTAGGTGTTCTAAAATAGTTATTTTAGACGGTTCCCACAGAACAGCAGTGATTGCCTCTAGGGCCTCTGTGAGAGGGCAGGTGGCAGGCAGAAGCAGCACCATAAGGGGTCCTGTCAACAGTCAAAGTTTATTTACATATGTGTTGTTTAAAAAACAAAGCAGTCTGTTTTTAAGATAATGGGGAAATGGTATGAAAGCCACTGCTCTAGAAAGGAGAAAGAACAAATAAGCTGTAAAAGCAGTGCAAAGAAAAGCATTCATTAGGCCGGGCGCGGTGGCTCAAGCCTGTAATCCCAGCACTTTGGGAGGCCGAGGCGGGTGGATCACGAGGTCAGGAGATCGAGACCATCCTGGCTAACATGGTGAAACCTCGTCTCTACTAAAAATACAAAAAACTAGCCGGGCGTGGTGGCGGGCGCCTGTAGTCCCAGCTACTCGGAGGCTGAGGCAGGAGAATGGCGTGAACCTGGGAGGCGGAGCTTGCAGTGAGCCGAGATCGCGCCACTGCACTCCAGCCTGGGTGACACAGCGCGAGACTCCGTCTCAAAAAAAAAAAAAAAAAAAGAAAAGCATTCATTGCAAGCGTTCTGAATCAGAATCATAACTGATGCCTCTGTGAAAAGGCAACTCAGAAAAAACTGCAGGGCAGCTATAGGAACCCGAATTATGCTTCAAGTAGAATATTCCGTCTCATAAGCATGAAAACTGAAATTAAAATAATGAGTCAGAACAGAAATCTTCTGCTTGCTGTCAAGTAAAGAATCAATTCGTGGCCGGGCGTGGTGGCTCATACCTGTAATCTCAGTACTTTGGGAGGCCGAGGCAGATGGATCACCTGAGGTCGGGAGTTTGAGACCTGCCTGACCAACATGGAGAAACCCTGTCTCTACTAAAAATACAAAATCAGCCAGGCATGGTGGCGCATGCCTGTCATCTCAGCCACTCAGGAGGCTGAGGCAGGAGAATCGCTTAAACCCAGGAGGCGGAGGTTGCAGTGAGCCGAGATCGTGCCATTGCATTCCAGCCTGGGCAACAAGAGCGAAACTCCGTCTCAAAAAAAGGAAAAAGAAAAAAAAAGAAGCAATTCATTTACTCTGACAGAGCTGTGTACCATTTACATGTATACAGAAGAAAACAGCTTTAAAGCTTAAAATAGCTAAGAGTATTATAAATTGCACACACACAGAGACACTAACATGAAACAAAATGTTGTTAAACTGTTAGATTTAGGAATGAAAAATCCCCATAAGCAAAGTGTGCATGAGTTCATAAAATCAAATAATAGTGTACCCTCACATCAATAAATACAAACCATTTTTATCACGAGGATAGTGTAATTAATCAAAGAAAACGATTGAAGACATTAACTTTAAGAGATACAGCCTTCATGATAAAACCACCTTAATCATTATTCCAAATTTATCACTCAAAGAAGAATCCGATGAGCTCAATTAACTTAGTTTATGTAATTAAATGGCCTAAGAGATTTTAAATTTTCTTCATTTCATTTCTGGAAAAAGGAGTAACAAGTTTATAGTACCTCTCAGTCTGATTAGCACTGGTATTGTGGAAGGTACTGTGGAAGGGCCGTGAATCTAGAAAACAAGGCAGAGGAAAAGTTAGAACCAAAAAATTTAACACATGACAGGTAGAATATTTATAAATTCACAATGACATAGCTAAAGCAAAAACAGCATATGAAAGTCAGCACATGGTACCTCCTCCTTCTAAAGGTTTGAAAGAAGGAAAAATTAAACTTGAAACCCTCAAATTAGAACCAGAAGTAGGCAGTGAATTTCTCATAAAGCAAGCAAGTTTAATCCGCGACTCAAGTAATTGAAAAGACTCAAAATAACTTTTCTAATGCTTAAACATATACGAAGCAGGTTTAATTCCAGTTCTTAACAATCTTAAGTTTGCACAAACCATCCTTCTGAGATGACATCATAGGAAGAATATAGAATAGGAAATTAAATGTCATATTTCATCCCTGCTAATACTGCTTTTAAATGTTTCTATACTAAAAATCTAGCTCATCTCTAATATTTTCATGAGAATTGCTAGAAAAAGATTAGTAACCAGGAAAGAGCATCAGAGCTGGCTTATCAAGTCTTGGCCCTGTCACTAATTTGGGATGAGACCTTTGGACTTCATTTCCTCATCTGTGAAATGAGGGAGATAAAACAGATGGCAAAGTCCTTTCCAGGCTAATAGAGATAATAATGAATGAGGCAGATGCATACTTCTTCCTTCCACAACTACTGGGCCATAAACTGCTGCAGATCATTAAAATTCTAAGACTATGTTAGATAGGGCAACATGAAGAAAAAACAGAAGGAATATTATCATTATTTTGATCTACCACATGTTAATAAAGGTTGAGTTACTGAAGACTTAGATGAGAGCAAGGCCTCAGTTACAGTGATAAATGATTTTCAGTTTTCAGGAGATCAGAACTATTTCCATGTATATTCCAGGGAAATAAAGGTTACCCTATATCACTATTGTAACGATTTAGACAAAACACCCTCCTTTTTCCTTGAGGTTGGTTTCAAGGATCTCTGAGACTACTGTGAGCCAAACTTTAACCTGATAATCTGACAGAGACTTGAAGATGTTCTACTACCAGTTAACCAGCATTTGGGCCAGGCACAGTGGCTCATGCCTGTAATCCCAACACTTTGGGAGACTGAGGCAGGCAGATCACTTGATGTCAGGAGTTCAAGACCAACCTGACCAACATGGTGAAATTCCTTCTCTACTAAAAATACAAAAATTAGCCAGGCGTAGTGGTGCGTGCCTGTAGTCTCAGCTACTCAGGAGGCTGAGGCAGGAGAACTGCTTGAACCTAGGAGGCAGAGGCTGCAGTGAGCTGAGATCGCTTCACTGCAGTCCAGCCTGGGTGACAGAGCGACTTTCTATCTCAAAAACAAAAACAAACAAAAAAACTCCCAGATTACCAGCATTTGAAACTCTTCAACTCTCAAACTGTTTTGGATTCTGAACAGAAATCCAAAACTGTAGTTATTATTTTTATTATTATTAAAAATTGTTTTTTAGAAACAGGGACTTGCCATGTTGCCCAGGCTGGTCTTGAACCCCTGGGCTCAGGCAATCCTCCTGTATCAGCTTCCCAAAGTGCTGGGATTACAGGTGTGAGCCACTGCACCTGGCTAAATTTAAATTGCCAACAAGTAGGAATAATACATAAGAAACCTTAAATTCTAAGTCTTCAAGAGATTGCCTTCCGTATTTTTTTCCCTTTTTCCCAATTTGGGGTTCTTCTTCTATTTATTTCACTTACGACACATGGTAACAACAGCTAGGTGAGAGGGAAAGATTAGCAGAATAAGAATATCTGGGATTCATTTCCAGGTTCCATATAATCTAGGTATAAACTATCAGCATTTTAATTTCATGATGTCTCAGTGTACTTAAAAAAAATCAAGAGGATTTTAAAAAAAATCAGGGGTTTTAAAACTTTTTCTGCCCAAGGAAACTTCAGTGATATAAGCAGCATTAAATTTTCTAAGCTTGCCTGGATTCTATTATACATTTAAGCAATTACTTAGTAAGTTACCACCCTAGTAATATGAACTAAATAAAAATAAAATTCATAATGCAAAAAAATACCAACCAACACAAAACCAGGCCAATAATAAGCTTCCAGTAGATATCTGTGGAATAAATTAAAAACTGAACAAATATGTGATTGAGTACTAGGAGAATCTATGACTCCTACAATATTTTCAACTTCTCCACTGCTAAAAATTTTAGTTAAGTTATAATGACCTTTTAGATGTGGTTCTGAAAACAGTAATTAATCCACCAGTGCCTCTGAAATTCCTAAAGTGTCATCAAGTTTTCAGAGCATCTAAGAGTAGAAAACAACCAATGCTACTTCCATGACAAAATTATGGACAAAAGAAACGAAACGAAACTTGTCATTAAAGTTAGCCTGCAAAGTATTATTGTGGGTAAATAATATATTTCAACTAGATTATCTTTCAAGGCATGAAATAACCTGCAGATTTATACTACAGCCAGGAACTTCAGGGTGGAACTACTGGATGGACACAGTCGAATATTTTTCAGAGTGTGTTCCATGGAACACCAGTTTCATGAAATGTATACAGTGCTGCACATACTGTGGTTTCCTAGTTAATACATTTGGGAGAAACAGTATATTGAACTCTGCCTTGAAAATCCACAATGTAACACAACATTAGCATTTTAAACCTTCTTAACCCAGAGTTGCCTAAATTTACTAATATTTGGCCATGAACCAACCCCTCCCTTCTTTTGGTTCTCCCTGCCCACACATAATTCTTACTAGTATTTTTGAATTTAAGGAACACATTTTGAGAAGATATTTGATTCAAAAGTTTCTGCAAGCTTCCATATTTTTAAGGTTCCATTGTGTTGGATTAACTGAGCGACCAGTGCTGTTATAGGATTATAATTCTGTATTAGCAGGACCTTGGCTGCTGCTGTTGTTTGTTTTTTTGAGATGGAGTCTCACACTGTGGCCTGGGCTGCAGTGCAATGGCACCATCTCGGCCACTGCAACCTCTGCCTCCTGGGTTCAAGCGATTCTTCTACCTCAGCCTCCCGAACAGCTGGGATTATAGGAACCCGCAACCACATCCGGCTAATTTTTTGTATTTTTAATAGAGACAGGATTTCACTATGTTGGCCAGACTGGTCTTGAACTCCCAACCTCGTGATTCGCCTGCCTCAGCCTCCCAAAGTGCTGGGATTACAGATTACAGGCGTGAGCCACTGTGCCCGGCTGGGACCTTGGTTTATCTGTCATGCTGACTAGGCTACTTCCCAGTATATTACAAATACTTTGATTTTTTTTTTTTTTTTTTGAGATGGAGTCTCACTCTGTTGCTCAGGCTACAGTGTAGTGGCATGATCTCTGCTCACTGCAACCTCCGCCTCCCAGGTTCAAGCAATTCTCCTGCCTCAGTCTCCTGAGTAACTGGGACTACAGGTGCTCATCACTATGTCCAGCCAATTTTTTGTTTTTTAGTAGAGACAGGGTTTCGCCATGTTGGCCAGGCTGGTCTCAAACTCCTGACCTCAAGTAATCTGCCTGCCTCGGCCTCCCAAAGTTCTGGGATTAGAGGTGTGAGCCACCGCATCTGGCCTATCACAAATACTCTGAAATGAAACAGCTTTGACAATTTCTGAATACCCAAAGTTACAGGGGATTTTCACAACTTTCCTCCTATTGCAACTGGGATCATCTTATCCTGTGTCTATTTTTCAAACATGTTTTATTAGTGAAAAATATACCAAATCTTTAATAAGGCCTCCATTTAAAAGCAAATTAACTGTCTTACTGTGCATAATGCATTTCCCTTTAAGAATGGTGTGAAAATGCCAGCTTGAGCAACACTTAATATTGCTGAAACTTAGAATCAGCAAGTGGTAGGGAATTGGGGTGCTTAATCATACGGGTATGGTAATTGTCTCAGACTCATAATACTAGTTATGTAAAAACAATTCATTATTTAATTTTCTATTATAAGTGGTTTCTCCACTAAAAGCAATCCTGGAATATTCTAGAAATCTTCCACAATTGAAGACAGTAATTTTCATGAAGGGGGAATTTATTTCTTTTCCAAGTTTACTTAAATTGATACCTTGTAAAGTTTTTATACTAGGCATTATCAAGTAAGAATGTATTCATTTGAAGCCTACAGTTTATCCAAAGAACTGAAAAAATAAAAGTTCAAAAGGAGAGAGAAAGTAGGAGATAAATACATATATAACTCCCTCCCTCTAATCCATAGGGTCTAATCTTAAAGGAAAGGTATTTTTAAAGAAATGGTCTGAAAAGGAGAAGAAAAAAAGTGTAAAAATAGCTTTTAAATACCACAGATGAACATCTAGATATCTGTCCCATGAGACAGAACAACAAAACAAGGAAAATAAAATTTACATTGTGAAATAAAAAGTTTTGTGAAATTAGCACACAATACTATTACAAAGAGTACACAATGGGATGGGAACACATCCCCTACACCTTTGAGGGTATCTGTGTGCTGGAAAGATATCTTGTGCCCTGGAATCAGGAGGCCAGTGGCTCAGTGTCAGTACTACACAGAAGACAACAAATGTTCTATCCAAACCAATTCTCAAAGGCAAGCATAAAGACAAATGACTTACAAAGGATGGCATGCAAGGGGCTAAAAGCCTCCAAACAATTTCTTAGTACCAAGCCTATAGCATTTTCTGAGCTGGTCAGACCTTCAAGAACAGTCACTGGACACCAAAGTTGCTTACTTACTATGCAACTCCTCCTCCTCATCACTGGAATAAGAAGAGCCAAGAGAAAAGAGAGTTTTAGACTTAAGGAGGAGCGGAGAGATGCTGATGGAGATCCGCCTTGCTGGCCGCATCTGCTGCTGAGCTGAGGAGGTTCACAGAAGACATTAGAGCATGCACAGATTACGCCAGGACCTTCAGCATACGGGGAAACAGTATAATGTCAATGGACTATGTGGTTCCGGGAAATGGTGAATGATGTAATAATTTGTTTACATTCTCATCTCCATTTCTGAATATACAGAATTCTAATGCAGTTTCTAAAAAATTCGGCTAATAAATACATACCTGTTAGATTATGAAAACAAGAATGATCACAATTCATACCTGGGGTTCTCTTTCTTAAAAGTATACTAAAAACATCTACTAGTGGTGTTCCTCAGGATTCCATATCTGGCTCTCTTCTCCCTCACCCCAAATCTCCTCATTCACTCTACCTCTTAACGACAATCTGCATACAAGACACTGGTGAGTCACATCTTTCTAATCTGGAAGCCAGATCTCTCTATTTAGCTCTAGGCTCATTCCTCTCCCTGCTCACCTGTGGGTGGATGTTCCACAGGCAGCTACAGCTCCAAAAGCACGTAAGCGAACTTATATTTTCCTGCAGAACTGTTCCTCCTCCTGTGTTCCTTCACTTAGTGAGTGGTACCAACATCTAACTCATTACTCAAAACGGAAACCTGGGCACTATCTCTGAATCCTTATATCACACTTCACTCAGGCTTCTTTACTTTGTCTTCTAGCTCAGCCTCTATTCCTCCCCTATTGCCACTGCTCTCTGCCTTGGTTTAGGACATGGTCTATTACTGTAACCTGAATCCTGCAAAAGCCTTCTATTGGCCAGACGTGGTGGCCCATGCCTGTAATCCCAGCACTTTGGGAGGCCGAGGCGGGCAAATCATGAGGTCAGGAATTCGAGACTAGCCTGGCTAACATGGTGAAACCCCGTCTCTACTAAAAATACAAAAAATTAGCTGGGCGTAGTGGCAGGCACCTGTAATCCCAGCTACTCAGGAGGCTGAGGCAGGAGCTGAGATAGCGCCACTGCACTCCAGCCTGGGCGACGGCTCCGTCTTAAAAATAACATAACATAACATAACATAACATAACATAACATAACATAACATAACATAACATAACAAGCCTTCTACTGATCCAATCTCTCCTCCCCATAGTTAGCCTGAAGTGTTCTAATCAATTATTGGATCAATTTAATCAACGTAAATGATTCCATTTCCCTCAGGCAAGAGGCCGAAATTCCGCAGTCTTGCTTTCTACATACTAATTCACCCAGCTAATTCCCAGTTTCCTTCTGGTCCAAACTTTAATATTACTTCTCCTCAGTCAGCCTTCTCTGACCCCTTAGGTCTGTCAGTCCTATAACATCAAATGTTTAAGTTACTGCATTTACCATTTTCTATTAGATTCACTTGTTCTCATCTGTAAATGTGGTGAGGAAAGCAACCCTACCTGTGAGTTCTCCCCTCTCCTACCACTGTCTAGCTTGGTATATGGAAAAGAGTAGGTACTCAAATATTTACTCGATAAACACATTAATAAACGAACTTCCCTTTATCTGACTTTCTGGAATCTCAATGTCCTAAATGAAATGAGAGAAAAAGCCCTGTACCTATCTAATATGAAAGCAACTCCATACCCCAGATAAATGCTAAGTGACATCACTGTTTGCTGTTGCAGCCACTGCACGTAATAGATAAAAGAAATGTTGGTACAAATACACACTAGTTTGTCAGGCAGTGAGAGTCTTGTGCAAAAGTAAGATACTACTGTGTGTTCTGATGTGCCTCCAAATGTGAAACGGATTTACAAAATGAAAATGAGCTGCTCCTATTACCCAGAATCTAAGAACATCCCTTTCATGCGTCACAAAATCATAGATCATAAGGAAAAACCTTAAGTGATGAGTATCTAGTGTATCCCTGACAAACAGAAATCTCCAACATATATATATATTATATAAAGGAAATGTTCTGGTAACATAGCAATTCAATTTTATAAGGTATTTGATTTAAAGTTTATATTTCATATATATTTAATGAACACGCAAGTTTTTCAGTTTTACAATTTAATAACGTCAAAAAGAAGTCTGATTACATTTTTGTTCTGATGTATTTGTCAATGTTATCTTTTCCAAACAGAACTGTGCTAAGAATATATATATATACACTTTTATATATATATATACACACACACACACACACACATAGATATACACATACTTCAGTAAATTTCCATCACAGTTAGAGAAGAAATCCAGAAAACAGAGATAAAATATCCTCAATAGCACTGATGCCTAACTTTTCAGAGGCCCACCTTGATCTTTGGTCACACAGGTCCTTTACCTTTTTAAAGATCTGGTACAGATATATAACTGCCACAGTTCAGCTCTCAAGACGGCCTTAGCTGTCATAGTCTAATGCATGCCACACAATTACAAGTTACTGCTCCCATCAAAACATGCTTAAGAAACTTGGCAAACTCACATGCCATAAGCGAAGTTATAAAAATGACTCCAAGGTAAAGTGCCCTTCTTTGTGATACACATAGAGTATTCCTTCTGAAATGCTTGGGGTCAGAAGTATTTCAGATTTTGAATTTTGGAATATTTGCATATATATGATGAGACATCTTGGGGATGGGAACCACATCTGAACATGAAATTCATTTGTTTCATATATAGCTTATATACATAGCCCAAAGGTAATTTTATATAATATTTTACATAATTTTGTTAAGGCCTCATACATGGAATTTTCCACTTGTGGCATCATGTTGGTGTTCAAATGGTTCAGATTTTGGAGCATTTCAGACTTTCAAATTAGGGATGCTCAACCTGTAACACACCACACAAAATGAATGGGAAAATGAAATCTCATTAAGAAGCATATGAAATTAAAACATCTAATGGGTCCAATACCCCTTTCAACATATCACCACTAATGTGTTTCCAGGGATGTAATCAAGCAGATTATTATTTGAGGCATCTTCTGGGTGGGAGCAATGAAAAGGTTAAAAATACAGCCATAGAAAGGGATCATCTGGGCCGGGCGTGGTGGCTCACGTCTGTAAGACCAGCACTTTGGGAGGCCGAGGCGGGCGGATCACGACTCAGGAGATCGAGACCATTCTGGCTAACAAGGTGAAACTCCGTCTCTACTAAAAAATACAAAAAAAAATTAGCCGGGCGTGGTGGCAGGTGCCTGTAGTCCCAGCTACTTGGGAGGCTGAGACAGGAGAATGGCGTGAACCCAAGAGGAGGAGCTTGCAGTGAGAGATCCCACCACTGCACTACAACCTGGCTGACAGAGCCAGACTCCGTATCAAAAAAAAAAGATCATCTGTCATAACTGAATTCTATACATGTAAAAATAAAAAAATTTTTTTAAGTTCTATCAAGAAACCATTTACATTTCACAGTACAGTGGGAGAAAAAGGCCCCACATAATCTTTCTCTGATGCAAGGAGGAGAAATGCTGTGCACACATTCCATGGAGAGGTTTCCCTCAGGGCAGTCCTCACAGGCACCAAGCCTCATGACACAGCCAGCACCTGTGCTACTGCGACCCCCTAAAAAATGGCCGGCAGGTCACACTTATCATATCTCACCCTTCAAATCAAGACAGTAAGTCCAAGACAGGAGGCACTGCAGCTTTTCCCATCCTCTGTGGTTCCTAAAGAAGCTACTGCTTGCCTGCTCTCCATCCCAGAAAGTGACACAGAAATATTTTAGTCACCCTCTCTACTCAGTATTTTCCTTTACATCAATAGATTTTTTTAAAAACAGATCCCAGCTTAGAAATAATGCTGCAAGTTTGACTGCTTTTCTAATCCAGCAAATGACCCAACAAAAGACATTCTGGACAACAGCTCAGTGGAAATACATTTTCAGAAATGCTCAAGTTTTACTGACAGCTGTGATAAACTGTGGTCGAGGCAACTAATAATTTCTTTAGAAGGAAAAAGAGCACAGGTAAAAGCTGGAAAGCAGTGAGATTAGGATGAGTTTAGAAAACATTCTGTTCCTAAACAAGCACGCTCACAATAAACAGCCAAGTGCAAGACAACAAGAGACAATGTTCTAGCAATGGTGAGCAACGTCTAACCTTGTTTAAGCTCTGGGCAGAGAAAAATGGACCCTGGCGCTGTTCTGGTTATTGTGAACAATCACACTCCACAATGACAGCATGTGCTCATTATGTGACAGAAAATATGCTATGGACTTCAAATAAAGTCAGATTTAAGCCACATCACATTATCATCCCCATTTAACAGCTGAATTGAGGCAGAGAGTTTCAGTAACAAGCTCAAAGTAATACAGCCACTAAGTGTGCTTAAAATATCAGTTAAAATATTTTAAGTGTACCAAACATTTTAGGCTTTAAAAATCACTGAGGATTTTAACTATTACACTATTTCAGTTAGGGAGAATATGACCATAGATGAGTCATGCTGAGTATTTAAGTGATTTGGAATTGAACACTTGAGTCTGGAGCAAATTATAAAATATCCAGCTATCCCGATGCTTAAGGCATACCACACACACTTTAACACAAGTTTTAGTCTTCTCTTCAGTCAGAATTTTAACATTTCCAAAATGATGTATTATGTTTCTAGTGTAGAATAACAAATACAGTTGGGAAACTATTTTAATTGTATATAGGAGGAACTAAGGAGAAACAGTGACATTAAGGTTGATGGGTCCTTCTGTTGCAGCATATGGTATTAGAAAGGTACGTGGGGCTAGCTATCATTCCAGTCTGCGTGAAATGCACGCTACAAATCAGAATGAGGGTATTATATTTGGATGAAAGGCGTAAACTCTTGCTTGAAGCTCTACTTTTGACAGTAGTCTACTACTGAAATCAGGTTCCCTAGGTGAGTTGAGCAGAAAAATTATCAGCAATGGGAAGAAAAGCTCTGTGTGTCAGAACCTCTAGAATAGTGCTTTTGGGAGTTAGCTGTATTATTTATAGTGTTTGGATAGCAACTGAAAACACAGTCCAAAAGCACCTTGCTTTGTGAAGGAAAAATAATGAAGTGTTTCATCCACAAGGAAAGAAAGTGGGTCACAAAATATAGGAAAAAGGTCTCTCTTTGGGATACATTCTGTTGGTACTAGGTATCTGTTGCTGTAGAAGCACAATATCCTCTATGTCATGATGCTTGCTGGTCACAGAAGGAGGGCACACTGAGCTGAAATGTCTCACTTAGAGAGCCTTCCTGGCCTTTTCTGGCTACTGAGTGCTAGCATTCTGGCTTATCAAATTCACTGCAAACTATTCAATTGTAATTTCCATTCTATACAAGCCAAACCTCTAACTCAAAGCCAAATTAAAAAAAAAATCAAAACAAGCAAAAACAGGAAAAGCTATTTCTGTCACAGTTCTGGGGGACACATCTTTGAAAATAAGTCTTCATTAGACACCTTTTGTCAAGTAGGCTAGATTTGTACTTGAAATATTAATCACATGAAAACAAGAAAAAATTTAACAGAATCATCCATTATGTCTTTCTCTCTCTCTCTTTTTGTTTTGAGGCAGTGTCTCACTCTATCACCCAGGCTGGAATGCAGTCGTGCCATCACAGCTCACTGCAGCCTTGACCTCCTGGGCTCATGATCCTCCTGCCTCAGCCTCTGAAGCAGCCGGACTACAGGCATGTGTCACCATGTCTGGCTAGAATCATCCATTATGTCTTAATTCCACTGTGAAAATTTTAAAAATTAGGATTCCAGTAAGTCATGAAGTGACATGGAACATCCCATAAATACAGGGCATCTGCTTCTCAACTCTTAAACTGAATTATATCAGGGAATAATGAGGAAACCCCAGAAACACCAGGAGAATGTGTTTATTTCCTTGGCTTCAGCCTCCAAGATACATGCTCTTTCAGCAAAGAACATAATGTATCACTCACTCCCTCTTTAATGAGAATTTAATCTTTATATCCAGATCCCACACAGCAACTACTCATAAAAAATCAACATTTAAAAAATAAAAAATGAGGCTTCTCAAAGAACAAGTTGCTTTGTGACAAAACAACACTGATCCAATCCAAGTATGTTTCTGAGCATCGCAAGGCCCTGTGCTTATGGGTGCCATGACAGCTCTACATAACTTCCATCGCCAGTTGATCTGAACCTGCATACAGGTCCACTAACCCCTTTCAGATGTAATCCTACTGGCCCTCACAGAACTAAATCTCTGTCTCAGACTTGCTTTGTCCTTCTTGAGCTTGACATTGTTGAAAAGCTCAGGTCAGTTACTGTGCCAGTTTTCTCCACTGACAAATTCATGAAAGACAGGGATCAACTGAGGAACTTTTTAGATTAAAGAGGTCTAAAGAGACATGACAACTTAATTCAATATATGTTCTTAGACTGAATCTTGGACCCAGAAATAAGTGAGAAAATTTGAAATCTGAATAAGGTGTGCATATTAGATAACATAATTTTATTGACATTAATTTCCTGATTTGGATAATTATACTATGGTAATATAGTATTATCATAGTATATAAGAGTATAAGGTACTCTTATATACTAATGCTAGCACTCAGTAGCCAGAGAAGGCCCGTATATGGTACTCATATACTATGGTAATATAAGAGAATATCTTTGTTTTTAGGAAATATACACTAAATTAGAGGTGAAGGAGTGTTACGGATACAACTTACTCTCTCAAATGTTTCAGAAAAAATCTTTAAGGGGAGTGACAAAGAGAGGGGGAGAGGCCGGTGAAACAAGTATTCTAACATATGAAGACTAGAAGTGAAGAATACATGGGAATACTTTGTACTATTTTTGCAATTTTTTTTTCCCCAGTGAACATTATTTATAACTATTTTTCAACTCTAAAATTACTTCAAAATAAAAAATGTTTAAAAACTGTGTCTGGCTGGGCGCGGTGGCTCACACCCGTAATCCCAGCACTTTGGGAGGTCAAGAGGGGCGGATCACGAGGTCAGGAGATTGAGACCATCCTGGCTAACAGGGTGAAACCCTGTCTCTACTAAAAATACAAAAAATTAGCTGGGCGTGGTGGTGGGCGCCTGTAGTACCAGCTACTGAGGCAGGAGAATGGCATGAACCCAGGAGGTGGAGCTTGCAGTGAGCCAAGATCGCACCACTGCTCTCCAGCCTGGGCAATAGAGCGGGACTCCATCTCAAAACAAAAAACAAAAAACAAAAAAAAAGTGCCCACAAATACAATAAACTTAATGTATTATGGATATTTTTAGGTAGCAAAAGAAGGAAGATCTCATGATGAACTCTATGTCACCTTTTCTGTTTAAGTGCTAAGCCATTCATTCAAAGCAGCAGCAAGCAAATTTTCGCAGGTAATGTTATTAGGCCTTAAAGTGAGAAAAATAATAGGAACAGTGGTTAAGATTTAATATATTTAATTTTTTAAAAAAGTAGTATACTCACTGTCCAATCCAGGATGGCTGATTGTCATTAATGAGATGGATTTTGTCAATGGAGAGGAAATGGCGGATGTACAGTAATTAAATCCCTGCTGCTTAGATCTGTGACATATCTGTGAAGTAAAAGAGTAAAGAACAGGTTGTAAGCATATGCTCTCATATTTCCAGGTAAGCATAAAACCTTATAATTAGACCTACATAGTAAAATAAGGCAGTACAGAAGGGGGTGAGAGCACAGGCCTTGTGGTCAGACAGACATAGGTTAAAGTCTGCTCCTGCTACTTAACAGCTGCTCAATTTCAGAAAAGTTACTTAGCTTTTCTGAGGCTTAGTTTTCTCATCTGAAAATGGGGATCATTAGAGTATCCATTCTTTACAGTGGTTCTGTATCCCTCATAGCACCTAACAATGTTTCAAACTTAGTAAGTACTTAATAAATATCTGCTGGATGCATAATCACATAAAAATAATTTCACTGGAAATATCAAACTACATACAATACTTTTTCTTTGAAAATCTAAATACTCCTTCATACAGATATAGTAGAATATTGGTAACAGTATTCTGATTTTACTTTATTATTATTACTTTTTTAGACAGAGTCTCACTCTGTCACCCTAGCTGATGGCATAATCTTGACTCACTGCAACTTCCGCCTACCAGTTCAAACGATTCTCCTGCCTCAGCCTCCTGAGTAGCTGGGATTACAGGTGTGCACCACCATACCCAGCTAATTTTTGTATTTTTAGTAGAGATGGGGTTTCACCATGTTGGTCAGGCAGGTCTCAAACTCCTGACCTTGTGATCCGCCCACCTTGGCCTCCCAAAGTGTTGGGATTACAGGCGTGAGCCACCACACCCAGCCTATTTTTATTTTTGAGACAGAGTCTCACTCTGTGGCCCAGGCTGGAGTGCAGTGGCATGATCTCGGCTCACTGCAATGTCCGCCTCCCGGGTTCAAGTGATTCTCCCGCCTCAGCCTCCTGAGTAGCTGGGATTACAGGCGCACACCACCATGCCCAGCTAATTTTTTGTATTTTTGGTAGAGACAGGGTTTCACCATGTTGGCCAGGCTGGTCTTAAACCCCTGAGCTCAACTGATCCGCCCACCTCAGCCTCCCAAAATGCTGGGATTATAGGCGTGAATCGCCAGGCCTGGCCTCTGGTTTTAAATAATTGGAATACTGAGATTCAAGTAAAGAGTTTTAAGGTCACAAACAAAGCAACAATGTATCTGGAAAGAAGCCTAAATCTCTTCCCTATCCTCTTCTAAGATGATACTGATTCTACATGAACATAGAGGTAACTGAAATTTGACAATTTAACTCTCAGTAAATTCACAGCAGCTTTGAGACCATGTAATCCAACCACCTGTAGAAGTTCCTGGTACAATATCCCTGAAAGACAGTTGTCTAGTGTCCACTAGCACACTTCTGATGATAAGAGCCCATTCCTGGCCGGGCGCGGTGGCGCACGCTTGTAATCCCAGCACTTTGGGAGGCCGAGGTGGGCGGATCGTGAGGTCAGGAGATGGAGACCACGGTGAAACCCTGTCTCTACTAAAAATGCAAAAAAATTAGCTAGATGCGGTGGCGGGTGCCTGTAGTCCCAGCTACTCAGGAGGCTGAGGCAGGAGAATGGCGTGAACCCGGGAGGCGAAGCTTGCAGTGAGCCGAGGTCGAGATCGCGCCACTGCACTCTAGCCTCAGCTACAGAGCGAGAATCTGTCTCAAAAACAAAAAAAACCCACACACACAAAAAAAGAGCCCATTCCAATTGTTAACTGACTTTATCATTAATCCCTTCCCTTCACAGAATGAAATCTGCCTCCTTATGACTCACACATGTTGAAAGAGAAGCAATGAAAAATCCGTTACTAGCATGAACTTGACTCAATTAGGCCAGACTTCTGATTATTTAGAGCTTGTTTCATGTGTAACCATGGCAGCTGAGGTAAACAGTTGCTATGTTTCAAATACAACTGTGAGGTCTAAAAAATGACCTCAGTGAAAGGCAGAGACTTTTAACAGGAAGTTGGCTGCAGGCAACTCATCCAGATCAGAATGATACAAGCAGCTCAAATACCCACTCTGAGGTTCCATACAAGATAAAAACTATGGTTAAGTAGAGATTCCAGGAAGGCTAAGCATAGCAAGGCACTAAAACAACAACTTAATCTAGAAAGACTGAATCAGAAAGTCCGCTTCAGAAAGATAGTCCATTTTTAGAAACACATCAGTGGTAGTAATGTCTTACTAAAATCCAGGGTTATCTGTCAAATTCCTGGAAACATCCATCTCAGAAAATAAACAATATTAAGAAAATTAAATCATTCTTATTTCCTCATTAAAATTCACCTACTCCAAAACCTGGAAAGAAGCAGTGAAATTAACAGCCAGGAACTCTGAGTTTAATACTGTTTAGCTAATAGCCACTTATACCACCTTAGGCAAGCCATTTGAATGAGCTTGAGCTGAATCTGAAAGGATATATGGGTCTTGATCTATGATTGTTTACAAATCCACAATTTTGGTATTTTACCTTTCCTTGCACATGATTTCCAAAGGATTCTATACATTTGAAATGCACTTTATTTTAAAGATTTTGTTCACTGGTTTATTTACCGTTAGCAAAGCTGTGCTCAGTAGCCACCCAAGAATTGTTCCTATTTTTTCCTTCTTTTTTCTGTTACTGTTAGGCTGAGTAAATCTAAATCACTTGCTTCAACAAGCATATTCTTCATATTCTTATTTTTTCTCTTTCTGAAGTATCAGAACAAGTAGAAAAAATTTTTAAAGGGGCAAAATTTACTCTTCAACTGATTTTCATTATGCCTACATCTCTTTATTCGTCTGGTCTCACACAAGCATAAGTGCTACAATAATTACTAAGATAATCCTTCAGTGTCAAGTTTATATTTGGTCATGTTAGTGCCTTGTAGTAGGATACAATAAAAAATTAAACTTCTACACAAAGTCCTACTCAGCAAATCAAGGAAGAGGTTGTCAACATTTTTGTTTAATTAGAAATGTATTATTAGATTTTTGCCCCAAACTCCAGTCATCTATTCAAAAAGAGTTTTTTTTTTTAATTATAAATGTTTCATTTGGAGGAAATAAGATGTATCCCAGAATGCTTTCATAAATTAATCAAAGTCTCCTGGCCCAAGAGGAAGAGAAAAGACTTGCAGTAAGGTACAATGCTATAAAAGCATATCATTCAAATTCTCAAAACCTCCCCAAGGGATTGTCAAAAGTGGTAAGTGATAATGAGGACACCCAGAAGATGAGAACTAAGAAGTCACTTTGATTTGGCTGACAAGGAAATCCATGACCTTCAAGACAGGAGTTTCAAGAGAGTGATAGCAGCAGAAATTAAGATATGATTAGGTGGTGATAAAGAGAAGGCAAGGGCCAGGAGCAGTGGCTCAGACCTGCAATCCCAGCACTTTGGGAGACTGAGGCAGAAGGATCACTTGAACTGGGGAAGCTGAAGCTGCAGTGACCTGTGATGGCAACACTGCACTCCAGTCTGGGTGACAGAGTGAGACCCTGTCTCTAAATAAGTAAATAAACAAATAAAATTTTAAAAAGAGAAGGCAAGGAGCATAGATACTCTCTTAAGAATTCTGGTAGGCATCAGAGTGAACAGGCAACCTATAGAATGGGAGAAAATTTTTGCAATCTACCCATCTGATAAAAGATCTGGACAAATATCCAGAATCTACAAAGAACTTAAACAAATTTACAAGAAAAAAACAAACAACCCCATCAAAAAGTGGGCAAAGGATATGAACAGACACTTCTCAAAAGAAGACATTTATACGGCCAACAGACATATGAAAAAATGCTCATCATCACTGGTCATCAGAGAAATGCAAATCAAAACCACAATGAGATACCATCTTATACCAGTTAGAATGGTGATCACTAAAAAATCAGGAAACAACAGATGCTGGAGAGGATGTGGAAAGATAGGAACACTTTTACACTGTTGGTGGGAGTGTAAACTAGTTCAACCATTGTGGAAGATAGTGTGGCAATTCCTCAAGGATCTAGAACTAGAAATACCATTTGACCCAGCAATCCCATTACTGGGTATATACCCAAAGGATTATAAATCATGCTACTATAAAGACACATGCACACGTATGCTTACTGCGGCACTGTTAACAATAGCAAAGACTTGGAACCAACCCAAATGTCCATCAATGACAGACTGGATTAAGTAAATGTGGCACATATACACCATAGAATACTATGCAGCCATAAAAAATGATGAGTTCATGTCCTTTGCAGGGACATGGATGAAGCTGGAAACCATCATTCTGAGCAAACTATCACAAGGACAGAAAACCAAACCGCATGTTCTCACTCAGGTGGGAATGGAACAATGAGAACACCTGGACACAGGGCAGGGAACATCACACACCGGGGCCTGTTGTGGGGTAGGGGACTGGGGGAGGGATAGCATTAGGAGAAATACTTAATGTAAATAATGAGTTAATGGGTGCAGCAAACCAACATGGCACATGTATACCTATGTAACAGACATCCATGTTGTGCACATGTACCCTATAACTTAAAGTATTAAAAAAAAAAAAAAGAATTCTAGTAGGGAAGGGAAGGAGAGAGAATCAACAGACATTTCCTGGAAGGTATAGTAAGGAAGTTTTTTTTCCTACAAAGGAGAAACTTGGGGTATGTTTTAGAGAATTGGGAAAATAACGATATGTAGCATATTTCAAGATTCATTTTACTATTGAGATGGTAAAAGACGGTCTCAGATAAGAAGGAAAAACTCAATTTAATATCCTGGATACTTTCCTAATTTTAAAAAGTGTGCCTTGATGGAATATTTAAATCTATGCAGATTAATGGCATTCTTTATTTATTTTTTTTCTTTTTTCTTTTTAGAGACAGAGTCTCGCTCTTTCACCCAGGCTGGAGTGCAGCAGTGCAATCACGGCTCAATGCAGCCTTAAACTCCTGGTCTCAAGTAATCCTCCTATCTCAGCCTTCAGGCACAAGACACCATGTCCAACTAATTTTTAAATTTTTGTAGAGATGGGGGTCTTGCTATGTTGCCCAGGCTGGTCTTGAGTTTTCTGGGCTCAAGTGATCCTCCTGCCTCAACCTCCCAAAGCACTGGGATTATAGTCATGAGCCATCATGCCTGGCCCTTTTTAATTAAGTGCTAAAAACTTGGTTTAGTGCTAGATTAAGTATATCATAAAATGGGTAAGTAATCATAGCTACTAGCCTTATACTACCAGAAGCCTTGCCTTCTATGTTCATATTCTGTGAAATACATTTTTTCCAAATTAGACATATTTAAGACTTACCTGCTGATCAAACATCCTATGTTCTCTCTGGCCTGACTCCAGATCCTCTTCCGAAAGTGACACCAAAGAGTCAACCCGTTCCTCACCACCGAATGGGTGTCTGAGCTCTTTGGCATTTGCAGAGCTTACTTCTAGAGATGAGGATGGCTTGTTTCCGACACCAGCTCCTCCTGTCAAGCCTTCTAGACTGAAACTGAACACAGGGCACAAAAGTTAATTCATTCTATTTCTGGGTCTCAAAAACAGAGGAGGACACAAAATCCCTTTGGGTGTATCTCCCTTCTTCATGTATTATTTCTATGTCAGCTAGCAAAACTGTCTAAAAGGGCATAGCACAAAGAATACCACCTACCTTTCCTCCACAGATCTTGGAATACTGAGAAAGAATACTGCACTTAGATTTTCTTACCCCATTAAATTTATCCAAATGTTGAACCACCTAAGATCATTTCTCAGATATTTTTCAATATACTATACAGACAGACCATAGTTATCGGATACTTTATAAATGTTTTTCCTTGATCTAATTAATCTTTGTGAATCTAACTGTACTAATGCCAAGTAATTAAATCTCACAGAGAAAATATGAGCTTAAGTAACTTTCAGAAGGCAAACTGGGTAACTTGCCCTTATGTCCATTAAGTGGACCTTTATAATTTTACGTTCAAGTTGACCTTTATAATTTTACAGGTATGCTTTCACCCCAGAAAACCCAAGTGTTACTCATGAGTGTTACCATCTATTCTATGCACACCTGGCCAAACAACTGCTGACAGACTTCCCGAGAATTGTTAGTTGCAACAGGCACATATAACACCTTAATGAACAAATGCTGAAAAAGCAACCAGGTCTAATAGTAGAAAGAGCTGTAATTTTTTGCCTGGATATTGGTAAAGGGAACAAAGGCAATCAGGATTTGGCATTTTAAAGAGGATTCCTCCAAGAAAGATTCTGTGGTTTGCAGAATGAAAAGCATTTTCAGTAAGCAGAAGGCTACAGAGACAGGTTAGTGATTTAACCTCCTTGGGTTACTAACTAGAATAATTCACATCTATTACAACTGCAGCGGAAACTTCTTTAAAATAACCAAGATCTCAAAACACAGCTGTAGCTGACGATGTTCTCAGCTAACAATGAGCTGGAATTCAATTGGAAGGTATACTAAAGCTACTCAGTTATCTCCACTCAAGGAAAACTGTACAGAAAATTGCTACAATTAAGTTCATACCTACCAGTCCAGGATTTGTATGCTTTTAAAATTTTTTATTTATTTATTTTGGTTTTGTAAATCACTTATTATGAAATGAAGCCATATATATCTCTATTTTCTCTAGTAGGTAAATTAAACAAGGGATATGTTTTTCTTACTTCACTATAATAGAAATCATGACTAACTACAAGTAAATGTCTCTGTAAACCTCATTTTCTTTCTTTTCCTTTTTTTTTTTTTTTGAGACAGAGCCTCCCTCTGTTGCCCCGGCTGGAGTGCAGTGGCCTCATCTTGGCTCACTGCTACCTCCATCTCCTGGGTTCAAGTGGTTCTCCTGCCTCAGCCTCCCAAGTAGCTGAGATTACAGGTACCTGCTACTGTGTCTGGCTAATTTTTGTATTTTTAGTAGAGACAGGGTTTCACCATGTTGGTCAGGCTGGTCTCAAATGCCTGACCTCAGGTAATCTGCCCACCTGAGCCTCCCAAAGTACTGGGATTACAGGTGTGAGCCATCACACCTGGCCTGTAAAACTCATTTTCAATACCAGGGATAAGAAGAGGGGCTAAGTGAAGAAGAAATTACTTGAAAAGCCTAAGAAAACCAGATCTATGCTTATTGCAAAAGTTAATCCTGAAAATGTTTTAGTAATCAAATCTGGCTGTTCAGTTGAGACAAGAATATGAAACGACGAGGAGTCTCCGAATTTGGAATCTACACAGATTGGTGGATTTAGAAGCATAATAGAAATCAGTACATCTTATTAGCTGCCTTGGTTCTTTGATTGTTTTATTCAGGATCCAAGAATTTCTAGGATCTGAAAATCAAGACAGGCCAAGACAGAGAGAGATAAATCTGTGCAGAAAACATCAAATCTATGGCCATTTGAGACATACAGGATGCATCACCTGACTCTTAGGCTGTATCCCCTCAGTTGAGTTAGTGACACCCATAGCAGAGGCAATGAAACGCTGTGCTCACAGACAAAGCAGGCTGGCCATATGCATCCCAGCCACACAGAAGCCAGCTCCAAGCCAAAAGCCCTGATGGCATATTTTATGGTTCCCCATTTGGTGGCTGGACACATAACAATATCATACCTTCTGTAATTAAGATCAGCACTTAGGCCAGCAGAGTACTGCACACCAGAGGGGCACCAGCTCATACTGGGGATGACATCAAAGACAGAAACAGAAATGCAGGGAGAAAAGAGGAAACAGGGATGGAGTTACTAGGTTTAAAAACGAAGGGCATAGTTAAGAGACAGACGGATTTATTTGTTCAACAAAAAATTTAGGAATGTAACACTGACAATTTTTAAAAAGGCTAGAATAAAAACCATAGAAACTTAAAAATGTTTTATTCTTGTCTAGATAGCACTGTGGAAAAGACTGTGGGTTCTTTACAGTATCACCAGTTCAACCTGAAACCCAAACATTCCTTCTAGTGAACCCGTGGCAACTACCTATGGCTCACTCTTCAGACATGAGAGGTGTTTCAAACTCCATCATTGGGAATAATCTCTCAGTACATCCCATACTCCCACATCACCCTTACCACAGTATCGCTAACCCTAGACTTTTTAAAAGAGACAGTGACAAACTGTGCTCTGGTGGACTCATGAAGTCATCAGTTTTTTTTTTTTCATGTGTTTCCATTATAGATCCAACCAAACCAGACAATTAATAGATTTTGCATAAGATACTTAAGTCAACACTGGCATCCATCTTCAAACCCTACTCACTAGGCTACTATGTTAAAGATAAAGCATATAACACTGATTAAATATTTGCTTATATTTTAATGATAATGAAAACTCCCCCCCAAGATGGAGTTTCACTCTTGTTGCCCAGGCTGGAGTGTAATGGTGCGATCCTGGCTCACCGTAACCTCTGTCTCCCGGGTTCAAGTGATTCTCCTGCCTCAGCCTCCTGAGTAGCTGGGATTACAGGCATGTGCCACCACACCCAGCTAATTTTGTTTTTTTTTTTTAGTAGAGATGGGGTTTCACCATGTTGGTGAGGCTGGTCTTGAACTCCGGATCTCAAGTGATCCACCCACCTCAGTCTCCCAAAGTGCTGGGATTACAGGCTTGAGCCACTGCACCTGGCTGATAATAAAAATTTTTTAAAAAGGAATTCTATGCCACTAAGTTAGAAATGTATCTTTTAAATTTTAAGTTTGTATCCGTTTTTCCCAAAAGATTAAAAAAAAAAATCCACCTGATCATCTACTTCCTTGAATATCCCAGTAGGGGTGTCTATTCTCAAGTAGCAGGGACAGAAAATGTGGGGTTGGAAATGCTAAGTAAACACCACTAGCTAAAGCAATAATCAATTCAAAATATTGTGTGCTCTATAAAGGAAACTGCATGGAAACGTCAGGATTTTTATTAACAAAAACTATCATTTAAAAAATACCCTGCTACCTGGGCCATAAAGTTCTAGGTGATGTGCTTTTGTTTTCTGAGAAGAGATAAAAGCAGAGCTTGTGGACAACAATAAAACCACTCGGCTCCCTCCAGAATCTTGCAGATGGGAAGGGCTGGCACCAAAAAAATTAGATACATTGGATATATCTAACAACTTTGTTTTGTTGTCAAGTGGGGTTTTTGGCTGGAGAAAGGAGACAAGGAAAATGGTGGGAGGATGTAAGAGCTATCCCTATGGCTCTTTAAAAAAATCTTTACCATATCATTTAAAACTAAATAGTATAAAGCATTTTAAATCAGATTAAATTAGTGGTATAAAGCTTACAAGTGCAGAAGCAGAAAGTAAAAATACAGTGGAGACACTTCACTGTTCTGGTAAGTGGGATGACACTGACACAATTTACTTGTGTGAGGAGAAGATATATATTTTACAAACACACGTAAGACTCAGAAGTCCGTTCTTCGACATTATTAAATTTTAAATCGCCAGTTAATAAACAGGCATATTTTTACCTAAATATCCAACTTCTTTTTTTAGAAACAGAATGTGGCAAATCAGTAACTGAACATACACTGCCAAACCATCATTTTTAAAAATAATCTCCTTCTACAGATTTAAATGTTTCTTTACTTTCAGGTTATGACAATGATGTGGAATACTGTGAAGAGATTTAACATGAAGAGAATGAAAAACGATAGGGAGGCAGGAAGACAAACATAATAGCTTTTTTTTTTTTTTTTTTTTTTTGAGACTCAGACTCATTCTGTCACCCAGGCTGGAGTGCAGTGGCATGATCTCAGCTCACTGTAACCTCTGCCTCCCGGGTTCAAGCAATTCTCCTGCCTCAGCCTCCTGAGTAGCTGGGATTGCAGGTGCGTGCCACCACACCTGGCTAATTTTTGTGCTTTTAGTAGAGATGAGGTTTCACCATGTTTCCCAGGCTGGTCTCAAACTCCTGGGCTCAAGCAATCCATCTGGCTCAGCCTCCCAAAGTGCTGGGATTACAGGCGTGAGCCACCGTGCTCAGCCAAGATGTAACAGCTTTTCTAAGGAACCAGGAAGGAAGCTGCAGATGGTCTACAATGTCTGCCCTTTCTGGTAACAGAAAACTCCTTTCATAATTAAGGGTATTTTTGAAAGCATCGTCATTTCCTCAATTAGTAGGGGTAATATTTAGCAGTTCTTTGGCTTTGAGATTTGGAAAGTTCTAGATTAAAAAAAAACAAATGTCCCTCCCCCTGCCTTATAATACTTGTTGTAATGTTTCAATTTTACAAAATTTTAAATTATACATTACATTCTTCCTACAAAAGTAAGTTTCACTAGGGATGAAACTGGCTGGAGTTGTTGACGACAGGCACATCTATACACTAACTCGGACTGCATCCAGCAATCTGTCGTCTCCCACTTTGTCATCAAGTGCCTGTTTTTAATAAGCTCATATTGAAAAGCTTTAATAAAGACCCAGACAAATGTACCTCCAAAGAACCTTCTACGGAAAAGCATTTAGTAGAGATGGGGTTAAAACTTGTTTAACAACTTATTTTCTGGAAGAACAATTTCATAGGAATCACGATTATCTGAAATTCATGAGAACATTTGAATTTAAGCTCAATTTCTTGCCTAAAATCTGGAATTAAACAAAGCATCCACTTGGAAAAGACAAAGTCGGAAAGATCACTATTCGCCTACTTCCCAAAAAACAGGTTCAGCTAATAGTTAAAAATACTTCTTTACAAATGTCTCCTAATATGAGAAACTGGCAGTAATATAACCCTAATTTTTGGACTTCTAAACGTTTTTCTAAACAATGGAAGAAAAGGTCACTAATGACTTCTAAAGAAAATCCAATGCAAAATTTGAAGCGAATTAGCAATCTGACTAGAAATTACTTCTCAGCTTAAAAATCATTTATTTTTAGCTTCAAAATATTACCTGACAAATACTAATTAAGGAATTCAAAGGCCAAGAGATGAACTTATACCTCTGATTTGCTTTAAGAAATGACTACATCCACAATGGAATGGAAAATGCCAGGTGGCCTAGTAATAAAGTCTTTCATTACATTATTAAAGAATGTGTTGACAATATTTCAGGGCCTATATACAAGCACACACACATTCCTGGTTTTTCTTTTGTGGAGAAGAAAAAAATAGTACTCCCCAGGGTCCATTAAATAGGTACGACATAGACAATTCTTCGAACTCTTCTAGAGAAAGCTGGGTGAGACCCTATTATCACAGTCATCTGAACACCAATAAGCACAAGATTGAAAAAATTAAAAATAATTTTTAAAAAAGATAAAATAGGATAAAACTGCAATTAAAGAAACCATTTCATATAAAATGGACATTGGCAATTAATAAGTACCTATATTTTATTTGCCTGAATTAGATGGGACATTACTTAAAAGTAGATGGTCCAATCATGGATTAAGCAGAATGAGATGCTTGTTAGTATACGCTCAGAGGTGACATGGTTAGTCCATCAAGTTAACGAACTCTGTACCTTCTCCTATGAATGGGAGGTCTCCTGACAACATCCCCAAGAGCTCGCATTGAACTGAAAATGAATGGTGAAGAGGTCAGTGTTGCAGATGAAACAAAATGGGATACAAATGCATGAAACATACAGACACCACACTGGGGAGAGAGACACTGCTCAAAGAGAAATGGCACAGGGAAGAGAATGAAGGAATGTGGAATGAGAAAAACATCAGGACAAAAAGGGACTGACAATTTCTGTGGAGGGCTACTTTGCTCCTCCCCTTGCTCCAAGGAGTTAATCAGATGGCAAAAGTTATGAAGTTTATTAAATCATTAAAGAATCAGAAAAAAATTACTACTCAAAGTTTTAAAGGGGGTTTTCTTAACACTTTAAAATTCAGGTTATACTACATGCAGGTAACACTATAAGAATTAGTCAAACTGATTAAAATCTCACTGTCATTCCATTATCTTCAGAGGTATTAGGACAATGGTCCTAGATAAGCCTCAGCAATAAATTCAAACAGGAGATCCCATGACATTATGCAGGATGAAAATAAGTAGAGTTCTAGTCTCAGTTCAGTACTAGACTGACTGTAAGACTTCATGTTTGTTTCTTAATTCAAAGCTGACATGAAACTACTGCCTCCAATATTTTATCATTCATAAGTTTCATTAATGTGGTAAGAATAAACGTTCCCATTTACTAAACACTCACTATATGACAATCACATTTCACTGTATTATTAAAAATAATAATGAAGGTATTTTACAGATGAGAAAATTAAAGCTTAGAGGGGTCAGGTGACTTGCCCAAGGTCATTTACATGGTAAATTAGGGAGCTGGGGTCTGAACACAGATTTTCCTGATTCCAAAGCCTATGTTCTTTCTTCTATACTATGGGGTCTCCTAAATTCTTTTACCAACAATAACACAAATCAGAAGCTTCTCAAAAGCAAGCACACACTGAGACACTAAACAAACTGCCTCCCATCTCACCTCCGGTGGTTCATTTCTGCATCGCTGGCTGCATTTTTCCCAGGCCCCCAGCTGTGCCTCCGGAAGGGGGAAAGAGAGCGCATGGAGCTCCTCAGGACAGAGCAGTTTGCAGGCACTTCAGTGATACTGTCCATCTCCTCCTCCTCCACGTCGCCTGGGTCAGCAGGCTCACTCTCACTTTCTCGACCCTCAGCTCCCATCCCATGGCTGTAGAATCCATCAAGGCTTTGCCGATCTCTTGACCTGTTTGGCTTTAAAATCTGGGAGAGAGACACATCACTGCCATGAGAAGAATGTTGGTCCAGTGAAGCCGTGTCATCGGTGGATGAACTGGATCCGGTGATATCACAGGTCAACTGCTCTTCCTCCGGCTGTAATGGAGAGAAAGCACATATGGTTGAAGCCAGCAGGGCCAATCAGATAGCCTCAGTTACTCTAGATCAAGCTAATGGCTTCTCAGTGGGTTCCAGGCAGGCAAGATCATGATTGGCCTCAGAGACTTGTTTTTTTAATAGGATGATCACAGTTGGATTCAAATCTCCCCGGACTCTAGAAAAGAAACAGTCTAGATCTATCCTCTTTCTGTTTGTTTTTGAGACAGAGTCTCACTCTGTTGCCCAGGCTGGAGTACAGTGGCTCCATCTCAGCTCACCACAACCTCTGCCTCCCGGATTCAAGAGATTATCCTGCTTCAGCCTCCCAAGTAGCTGGAATTACAGGCATGCACCACCACACCTGGGTAATTTTTGTAGTTTTAGTAGAGACAGGGTTTCACCATGCTGGCCAGGCTGGTCTCTAACTCCTGACTTCAAGTTATCCACCCACCTCAGCCTCCCTCTGGGATTACAGGTGTGAGCCATCCCACCTGGCCTAGGTCTATCCTCTTTATACCTTTTACTAGAGGTACTAGACTAGAAGTACATCATTTTTTCTTTCTTTTCTTTTTTTTTCCAATTTGAGACAGGGTCTCACTGTGTCACTCAGGCTGGAGTGCAATGGTGAAATCATGGCTTACTGCAGCCTTGACCTCCTGGACGCAAGCGATCCTCCCACCTCAGCCTCCTGAGTAGCTGGAACTAGAAGCAAGTGCCAGCATGTTCAGCTAATTTTTTGTGTGTATTTCTTTTAGACACAGGGTTTCACCATGTTGCCCAGGATGGTCTTGAACTCCTGGGATCAAGCAATCCTCTTGCCTTGGCTTCCCAAAGTGCTGGGATAAAGGTTTGAGCCACTGTGACCATCCCATTTTTTTTCTTTCTTTAAGAGGAAAAAGATCAAATTTATGTTAGTTCTTTCAGTCAATATCACCAACTGCAATGAAGGGAATCCATTTGTCTCTGGGTTTTTTTGTATATGAAAACTAAATTCATAATGTGTTAGATTTAATTTTTTTTTTACAAGCTTTAACTGAAAACAAAGCAGTCTGCTTGGCTACAATAATAATGTGCTGAAATTAACATTCCAAAAGCAAGTCTGTGGTTGTTTTTAGTGGTCTTCTGAAAAATGTGGAATAGCTTATGACCCCACCTAAAGTTTGCCACAAATGCATAAGTACTTTTACAAATATCTAAATGGATGAAAGCTATACATTTTTCTCATTTCACTGAGAACTGGCTGAGTGTTATGAGGCCAAATCATACATTAAATAATCACTCCTGGCAATGAGGTCTTTGATAAAGTGATGACGCTCTTTCCTGGCTAACCTCTGCCTAACAGGTTCTGTGTAACTTTGTTCTAGTAGCCTGACATTTTCTACTTGTCGAAACATACCAGTGGCCAGGCGGGGTGGCTCACGCCTGTAATCCCAGCTACTGGGGAGACTGAGACAGGAAAATCTTTTGAACCCGAAAGGGAGCAAGGGAGGGAGATACCAGAACACAGAATTTGATGGGTGAGGGAAAGATGAGCTTCATGGTACCCAAAAGACCAAAAGAAGTGTCTAAGAGATGCTTGATCATACTTAAGATGTGGGCACTGTCTTAATAGCTATTTTGCACTCTTATGGGATGGGGGCAGGGAACAGGGAAGGGCATTTTGTAATTCTTTTTCCCTTTTTCACAATATTTTCCTAATTAGTCTACTCAATGTTTTAATTAAGGGTAAAAAAATTTACAGTTCTTCAAGAAAGAGAAAAAAATTATGAAAATCTTTCGGCTTTGGAATAGAAAACAAGCTCTATACTATAAGGAGACTCTTTTTAAAGGTTTGACGTAATAGTTCAAAAGCACACCACCTTCTAAAAGCACCCTTTCTACCTTTTGGGCTTGATCTCACAAGCTAATAAGAAGGCTTTCTTTTTCCAGTTCTGTGGAATCCAGTTTCCTAGATTGTTTTTTAAGTAATGTATGAGATGTGAATGAGAGAGAAGATGCATGGGGATCACCAGACAGGTCAAACTGAGGCCCAGATTTTCCAATGGACTCAGGCATGAGCAGCAGAGTCAAGATTTGAACCCAGGCTGATTTCAACTCAAACTGCCCTATTCTGGTATCTCAATCATCTTTTTAAAATCCTGTAAGAACAAGACATCAAAGTCAGTATCAGAGAAGTCCCTTCACTGGGTCACTCTGTAAAATAAAACTACGGTTCACCAAGTAAATTCTAAATTGTGGTAGGTATTATTTTAAAATGAAACAACTGAGTATGCTTTTAAAGTGAGTGAGGGACTCGGGGGCTTCCTAAAGGGGTCCTATTCACGGAGCAACTCTCCATGGACAAGGACAATGTAAATGGTCTCATGAATGTCTCGGCTTTCTCACTGTACTGGGTTGAATAGTGTCCTCCTCAGATACATGTCCTTCTCAGAATGTGACCTTATTTGGAAAGAGGGTCTTTGCAGATATAATTAGTTAAGATGAGGTTATACTGGAGTAGGGTGGATCCAAAATGTCCCCAGATCCCATATGAATGGTGTCCTTGCAAGAGGAGAAGAGACACAAAAAGACACACAGGAGAGAATACCACGTGAAGACAGAGGAAGAGATTAGAGTGCAGCATCTACAACCCAAGGAACACCAAGGACTGTGAACAAGCACCAGAGACTAGGAGAGAGGCCATTTTCTCTCAGAGCCTACAGAAGGAAAGCAGCCCCACTGACACAGTGATTAGGATCCCCAGCCTTCAGAACTGGGACCAAGTACATTCGTGTTGTTTACAGCCACCCTGCTTCCAGTAATTTGTTACAGCAGCCCTAGGAAGCTAATATACTCACCCTTAGCTGCCTAAATGTCTAATTCTCAAAATAATATCAAGGGACAAACAGAATGAACATCAATAAAGCAAAATGTGTAAAAAGCCTGCTCTAAAACACACAAGAAAGGCTTCAAAGAAAACAAAAATTTTGAGTTAAAGTTTCCATTTATTAATTTGTCATATAGCCTTCTTAAAAGTTAGCTTTTCTCAGTTTGGAAATAACTCACAGACAGTTGTATAGGTGCTTCTTCACTGGCATCTAATCTTGGAAGGATTTTGCCTTGGAAAAAAAGGTCTGCTGGCCGGGCGTGGTGGCTCAAGCTTGTAATCCCAGCACTTTGGGAGGCCGAGACGGGCGGATCACAAGGTCAGGAGATCGAGACCATTCTGGCTAACACGGTGAAACCCCATCTCTACTAAAAAAAAAAAAAATACAAAAAACTAGCCGGACGAGGTGGCGGGTGCCTGTAGTCCCAGCTACTCGGGAGGCTGAGGCAGGAGAATGGCATGAACCCGGGAGGCGGAGCTTGCAGTGAGCTGAAATCCGGCCACTGCACTCCAGCCTGGGTGACAGAGCGAGACTCTGTCTCAAAAAAAAAAAAAAAAAAAAAAAAAGAAAAGAAAAAAAGAAAAAAAAGGTCTGCTATCTCTCTGGCACTTTACCAATCTGAAGTTTATAAAGCAACCATCTACCCTTTTGAGACTCATTAAAATAAGGTGGGAAAATCTTTGGTGGCCTATTTATACATATTTTAAAAACAAAGAGCTCTGTCTAGAATATATTCTCAACACAAAGCCTTTCTTCCTAATACGTGCTTTTAACTCTGATCTCACTGAAACTACATGATTTCTACAGTCTCGTGCATCTGGTAAGAATAAAGTTCACACAGAATAATATTCTTATACTCAGTATTTTTACTGCACTATGCAGCTCTTACTATGAATTGGTGGTTATTACTTGAAAAAGGAAAACAAAACATCACTGGTGAAAATGTAAAATGGTACAACCACTTGGGAAAAGATCTGTTTCATAGCAAATTAAACCTATACCTACCATATAATCTAACAATTCGAATCCTAGGTATTTACTCAAGAGAAATGATATTATTTAGATTCCATTTATACGAAGTTCTGAAACAGAGAAAACTAATCTGTGGTGGGAAAACAAGACAGCTGTTGCCTTGAGAGGGTGTGAATGGAGACTGACTGAGAAAAGACATGAGGCAATTCCAAAGCAATGCTTATAGTCTGTATCCTGCTGCAGGCTGGGTACAAAGGTGAATGAAGGCTTCTATCAAAAGTCACCGATGGGTGCTCACTTTGATAGCACATATACTAAATTGGGACGATGCACAGAAGATTAGCATGGCCTCTGTGCAAGGATGATGCACACATTCGTGAAGCGGTCATTAAATTTTTTTTAAAAGTCACTGACTGGTACCCTCAAGATTGTACATTTCACTGTATGTAAATTTTACCAAAAAACCCAATCAGCCTATAGACAAATATTGAATTCTAAGTGTTCAGAGGTGAAGTATATTGATATCTGAACACTTAGAATTTAGGCAAACTGGGTGGACAGAAGGATGGACAGATATATAGTTACATAACAGAGCAAATACAATTAAAAGTTAATTGTAGGATCTAAGTAGTGGGTATATGGGTGTTCACTGTACAATTCTCCAAATGTTCTATATGCTTCAATATTTTCTTAATAAAATGTTGGGGAAAATGCCTGACTGGCTTTCTCAGCCAGAGTTACATTATACAGGTATGGACACATAAGTGCATACAGAGGTATAAACATTATATACATAGAACTACAAAAACTGCTGCATACTTTATATCTTATTACTATACTTGAAGAAATCATGCTTAATACTGCCAATATACTAGTCCTTTAATCTCCATTTATTCCCAAATATTTATTATTATTATTTATAATAATACACAAGGCACTCTACATGGACCTTGGAAAAGAACAGCTCACATTTTAAACACCTAACACATGCCAACCATTTAATCCATTTATGTTCAATATTTTAAGAAAAGTACCTGATTACAAGCATTACCACTGGCTCACAGTTTTAAATTTGTAATAATTTCAGCACTTGTGCATTAGGCAATTGTAGTTTTCTTTCTTTTTTTTTTTTGAGATGGGAGTATCACTCTGTTGCCCAGGCTGGAGTACAGTGGCACGATCTCAGCTCACTGCAACCTCTACCTCCCAGGTTCAAGCAATTCTTCTGCCTTAGCCTCCCGAGTAGCTGGGATTACAGGTGCCTGCCACCACGCCCAGCTAATTTTTGTATTTTTGGTAGAGATGGGGTTTCGCCACGTTGGCCAGGCTGGTCTCGAACTCCTGACCGCCAGTGATCCGCCTGCCTTGGCCTCTCAAAGTGCTGGGATTACAGGCATAAGCTACCACGCCCAGCTGCAATTGTAGTTTTCTTAATTAGGATTCTGTAAATACATTTACTTTTATTTATTTTTAAGACAGTGTCTCCCTCTGTTGCCCAGGCTGGAGTGCAGTTGCACAATCACAGCTCATTGCAGCATTGAACTTTAAGGTCCAAGTGATCCTCTCGCCTCTGTCTCCCAAGTAGCTGGGACTACAGACATGTGCCACCATGCCTGGCTAATTTTTAAATTTTTTAGTAGAGACAGGTTCTCACTATGTTGCCCAGGCTGGTCTCAATCTCCTGGACTCAAGCAGTCCTTTCACTTCAGCCTCCCAAAGTGTTGGGATTACAAGTGTGAACCAGTGTGCCTGGCTTACATTTACTTTTATCTCAAAAAGGTTTTTTGGGTTTTTTTAAAGTAATTTTTTTGGCTTGGGGATCAAGGACCTGAGAAAAACTACAACACATGAAAGAAGGATGTTCCCTTTAGGTTTTGTATCTTACATAAGTCATTTTGATTTTTTTAAAATCAATTGTAGATACATCTTCTAACTAACCTGGGGAAAAAAAAATACATGGAAGGGCTTTGATTTACCTCTCTTTGGGAAGAGAGGCAGCAACTATTAATATTTCCTGTAGACTTTAATTACCCTTTTGGATAGTAGAGTGGCCTAGATCATTATATTTTATAATCGTACTTTCTCTCTTAGCTAGTGCCAAAAAGAATCCTAGGATTTCTTTTCACTTTAGAAACAAAATCTAAATTTTATGCTGTTGATTAAAGATCTTAGGAACTCACACGTATTCATGAGAATAAACATGAAGCTCATAACACTCACTAAAGAGTCATTTACCAGGAGGTATACTGAATGGAAAGACAGGGTTAAGGTGAAAAGGTCACAGCAAACATTACGGGCTGTTAAAGACCTCTGTGAGGCCAGAGTCACACAAATGGCTGAAGGAAGTGACGTCATGTACCACTCATGGTTCACAGAAAAAGATGTTGCAATCTCTTGCCTACAGATTATTTTTTAGAGAAGGAGAAGAGGGTTAGAACCTGGGAACAAACTGCAATACATTTTGATATTTTGCATAGCACTCTCTGTGGATTACCCCTGAGGACGACTTTTAAGGAAGCAGCTGATGGCCTATCTGCCAGTGCCACACTTTTATTTAATCACTGGCTATTAGAGCAGGTTTGGAGAGGTTGAGAATAAAACAAAAAATGAATGGATTTTAGAGTCAGGCCTAGATGCAAACCTCAAGCTGGCTGCTCACCTACTAAATAATTTTGGATACATTTCTTTACCCATCAGTGCCTCTATTTCCTTAAGAGCATAAAACCACCTACTCGTCAGGGTTGATGGGCAACAAACTGAGATCAAATATTTTAAAAATTTAGTTCAGTACCTACTGTACAGTAAGTATCCTGTCAATATTAGTTTATCTCTCTCCTTTTTGTAAGTCAGCCCTTGGTTTCATTAATGCTAGAGCAAACGTTTATTGCAAAACCTCCCCTGGTCACAGGCTACTTTGGTAGAGCAAAAACACTAAGAGAAAAATCCTCCCCATCTCTTCTCAGGCCATTTAGACATTCTCGAGCACACATGAAGAGGTGAAAGTGAACCTGCCATTTCTGGTTTTCCCTAAGCAGTCTGGTATAAAATGTAGGTGTTATTTACTTATTTATTTTTGAGAGGGTCTTGCTCTGTCGCCCAGTCTGGAATGCAGTGGCGCCATCACGGCTCACTGCAGCCTTAACCTCCTGGACTTAAGTGATCCTCCCACCTCAGCCTCCTGAATAGCTGGGACCACAGGTGTGCATCACCATGTCCGGCTAACTTTTGTATTTTTTGTAGAGACAAGTCCCATTATGTTGGCTCAGGCTGATCTCAAACTCCTTGACTCAAGTGATCCTCCTGCCTTAGCCTCCCCAAATACTAAGATCCACCATGCCTGGCCTCCTTCAACTTTAAAAAATTATGTCTGTCTAGTATTCTTGGGGGGGGGGGGAAAAAAAAAACTCCGAAATCTAGCACAGGTCATTTATATGAGCAATTTCATGAATGGTTCTGGGAAACTAAGAAGGAGAAATATAGAAAATTCTAATTATCCTTAGCTAGGAAAACCATTCAGTTAAGTGACCAGAAGTAACTCTGAGTCTGCAGAGATGGTAATATTCAGGTACAAGCTGTCATGCACCTAGGAGGTTGCAAGCAAGTATTTCTTAATTAAGACACTTCAATTTTTTAAAAAAACTTTTTACATTAAAATTTTCAAACATATATAAATGTTTAACAAATATCTGTATATCCATGACCTAGTTTCAGTGATTATCAATGATCCCATTTTAAAGCTGGAACTTAGAGATACTATCTAATCTGTTTATCTCAGTATGTTTTTAGCGACACATATCTTCAGAATGGTATTCCCTTGCGGGGAATAGAATTCCTTACAATTAAAACCTCAAAGTCACAGTGGAAATTACCTAAACTCTGATATTATAAAATAAAATAAAATAAAATAAAATAAAATAAAATACAAAATAAAGTAAAACTATTGATTTCTCTTTTCCTAAGTAAAAAGAGAAAGGCAGATCTTCTAAATGTGGAGGTTTTACTTCATAGAATTTTTTGTCAAGTCACTATGAGTAACAGTGATAGAAATCTTTAAGGCTGCATCCTATTAAATAAGTCTTTCCAAGGAACTTGGGAAGACAATGTACTCAAGATAAAAATGCTGTGTAGAAGTTACAAGAATAGGCCAGGTGTGGTGGCTCATTTTGGCCTTAGGGAAGGCCAAAAATGAAAGGAAGGTACACAGGGTACATTCACAGAGGCATTGATATGCTCCTGATTCCCAAATCTTTAGGTCTCTATTCTTGTAACTTCTCTTTTTTTATTTTATTTTATTTTATTTTATTTTTATTTTTGAGACAGAGTTTCACTCCTGTTGCCCAGGTTGGAGTGCAGTGGTGCAATCTCGGCTCGCTTCAGCCTCCACCTCCTGGGTTCAAGCAATCCTCCTGCCTCAGCCTCCCAAGTAGCTGAGATTACAGGCACACGCCACCATGCCCAGCTAATTTTTTTTATATGTTTAGTAGAGAAGCGTTTTCACCATTTCCAGACTGGTCTTGAACTCCTGACCTCAAGTGATCCACCATGGCCTCCCAAAGTGCTGGGATTACATGCATGAGCCACCACACCTGGCCTATTCTTGTAACTTCTACACAGCATCATTGACCATCTTGGACAACTTAATCACCCACTAACACAATTGCCCTCACCACTTCTCCGAGCTCATTATAAAACTAGAAGGAACGGCCTTGGTAGATGCAACAGTGTTTCTGCCTCTTCACCTCCTTACCATTAAGAAAACCACTTGTGGCATATAATTGAGTAGTATTTGCCATCTCTGTTGTGGGAAAGCCCTCTATTCTTCGCAGAGGAACAAAACAGAACTTGCTGCAACTAGAAACAAACATAAGCAAAAGAAAGCAAACTGCCCCCATTCCCCACCTCCCTTAGACAGTCTCAAATTATATGCAAACGTGAGCTGATTCATGTGGAAGGGCTCCATCGCAGAGATCTAGAAAGTTCCAATTAAGCAGGCTAGATGAGGATAAGTGATATGACCACACTCAACAGGAAGCTTCAGGCCTAAACACATTAACCAGAAATGACTCTACAGCTGGTTTATACATATGACATCATATAGTCTGAGCTGTGGTCCTTGCTGCCCACTGAGAAGTGTTTACTGTCATCTGACTTAATTCTAAAGGAACTTCCATTTCTTTTGACTCCTATATGAGCTTCAAAATCTGCATTTAACTAGCCACAATTTCACATTAAATCACTTTGGCCAATGCTTTTTTCTTTCCCTTTTTTTTTTTGTTTTTGGAGACAGAGTCTCGTTCTGCCGCCCAGGTTGGAGTTCAGTGGCACAAACTTGACTTACTGCAACCTCTGCCTCCTGGGTTCAAGTGAGCACCTCCAACTAATTTTTATATTTTTAGTAGAGACGGGGTTTCACCATGTTGGCCAGGCTGGTCTCGAACTCCTGACCTCAAGGGGTCCACCCACCTCAGCCTCCCAAAGTGTTGGGATTACAGGCATGAGCCACCATGCCCAGCCCAATGCCTTTTTCTAAACCCTGGTAATCTGGCGTTTCCTTCTCCAAGAGAACATTTACACACCTCTCAGAGTGAGTGAGGCCCTACAAGGCTAGCTGGATCACAACTTACTAGCAGGAGTTACATATTTAGGGAAACAACATGTCTTGGGAAGACAATGAGCACAAGAGGGAAAAAAGTGGAAAAGAGTTTGGGAAGCCCAAATAGTAACACGAAAGCCATGGGACAAAAATGAAAGGAAGGTTTACACAATACCTTTGGGAAGATGATGCTGTCCATATCATCACTGGGTGAGTGAAAGAGGTCAGAATCACTCCCAGATTCTCTTTTAAGTGCACCTTGTTTTGAGGTACACTCTCTGCCCAGTCCAACATCCAGGAAGTTCTCACACTCTGAAAAAGAGAATTTATTCACCAATATTGAAAATAAAACAAAAAGAAACACTTCCTTTTCACCCCAGCAACCAGTCTTTTAAATCTCTCTCTCACTCTTTTCTTTTCCTTCCCTCCTTGTTTCTTTTTTTCGATATCAAGAAGCTATAAAGGACACAGTCTAATTAGTAGTTCTGCTACTCCAATTCTAGGCTGATATAGCTCCTACAGGACAATCATGCGTCTACCATGTTTATATTAGGTACAGAAAGATAAAAGGATGATTTAGAAGCATATTCTACTTCTATTTAGATACCTGAACGGTAATGTTTTCCTCGTAGTAGTTAGGGAATTTTTTTTCTTTTGTCTTCAAAATCCAAAGTCTTTTACTAGCAACTATGTGATGCAGTTTGTTTTAAACTTATAGGTTCTGCTGAGTAATAACAGAAATATAATTTAACTTTTCTTACTATAAATAGCTCTTAAATTGGGGGCATAATGTGCCAAAGTGGAAAAATATATCATTTAGAATCTGTTTTCAGTTCAATAACTAGAACAGGGACCCTGGCAAGCCAGAGGGAGGGGTCTGTGACAGAAATACTACCTTGGTACATGGAGGGAGCCTAAAAACTTAGTAGCTTGAAATAAATAAGATACTCTTTCTTATTAACTTTGCTTTTTTGTTTTGTGTTGTTTATTTTGAGATAGGTTTTCATTCTGTTGCCCAGCCTGTAGTGCAGTGGCATGATCTCAGCTCACTTCAACCTCCACCTCCTGGGCTCAAGCAATCCTCACACCTTACCCTCCCAAGTAGCTGGGACTGCAGGCACATGCCACCAAGCCCAGTTTATTTTTTGTAAAGATGGGTTTTGGCATGTTGCCCAGGCTATTAACTTTGTAAACAAAAGTGACATGTGACTGGGTACTATACGGTTAAAGGGATTTGTAGATGGTGAAACCAAGAACCCAAGTCCATTACTGAGTGGATATGAGCTTCCTTCAAGAAGTTTTTGCAACCTCCGCCTCCCGGGTTCAAGCGATTCTCCTGCTTCAGCCTCTTGAGTAGCTGGGACTACAGGCATATGCCACCATGCCTGGCTAATTTTTTCTTTTTGTATTTTTAGTAGAAATGAGGTTTCACCGTGTTAGCCAGGATGGTCTCCATCTCCTGACTTTGTGATCCACCTGCCTCAGCCTCCCAAAGTGCTGGGATTACAGGCATGAGTCACTGGGCCTGGCCCTAAGAAGTTTTAAAGATAAAAGTTATGGCCAGGCATGGTGGCTCAAGCCTGTAATCCCAGCGCTTTGGGAGGCTGAGGCAGGAGGAGCACCTGAGGCCAGGAGTTTGAGAACAGCCTGGCCAACATGGTGAAACCCCATCTCTACTAAAAATACAAAAAATTAGCCAGGCTTGGTGGCAGGTGCCTACAATCCCAGCTACTTGGGAGGCTGAGGCAGGAGAATTGCTTGAAGCTGGGAGGCGGAGGCTGCAGTGAGCCAAGATCGCGCCACTGCACTCCAGCCTAGGGGATAGAGAGCGACTTCATTTCAGGAAAAAAAAAAAAGATAAAAGTCATGCATCTCTGTTTTTGTAAGCAAGTTAATGTGTTATTTGGACAACCAGGTAGGCATGCTTTATTAAATCTGTAGGTGACACTAAGTGATGAGGGACAGGGCAGGAAACCTGGCTATCTAGGAGTTAAAGAGAACTCTACTTGGAGGTTTTGGGGGAAGCAAATTCAAGAGGAACTGACAGTACAAGGTGATGACAAAACCAAAGAAACACTAATAGTTTTAGTCTCTATTAGTAAATAGTACACTGGCATCCAAAACGGGAACAGTCCTGTCACTATGTGCCATCCAGACCACACCTTCGGGATTGTACTTGTTCCTAAATAACATCTAAAGTAGAACACTGATAAACAAAAATGTGTACGTAGTAACGGGGTCACGACAGTCAAAACATTTGAGATACATTCAGCTTACTGAGGAGCTTGAAGAAAATGTGCCTAAAGACGGTCACAGATTCCCTCTGTGCTGTTCCAGGGGCAAAACAAAGACCAGTGAGTGTGAGCTACAGAGCTTCACTAAAACGGGGCTTCTTGGCAATAGGTTGGGTGCCCCATAAAGTAGTGACTATCACTTTACCAGAAGGGTTTTGGAACAGAGAATGACTATGTCAAGATATTACAGAAAAGGTATCTGCACAGAGAGGGAAGTGAGGGCTGGACTAGATAACTTCCAGTGTCTCCTTCGATTATTAGATTCTATGCTTAGATAATTATGTTGTCTCTGTGTGTTGAAACTGGGAAGAAATAGCTGTTCTAATGAACAATTAATTAGTGATAATCACTGAATTATCTGCCCTGGTAGCTTAGAGCAAGGGTCAAGGATGCACTGCATTGCTACAGGTCATAAATCGCTTGTCAATCAAATGATTTTTTTCTACTAGTTAAGCATCTGGCTAAATACTGGGGAGTATCCAAATAAAAAGAAATGTTTAATGTTGTGGGGGAGGCAGTTTACTGTCTTGTGGCAGAAATAAACATATTAGAAGACAATTTCAACGAAGAATTATACAAAAAAATGCCATAGGAAGTGAGACAGGGCTCATGGATGAATCTGAAAATCTTTCAGTTAAAAAAAATCACCTTAGTCTGTTTCAGTCTTGGTTCAAACTATTTCGGAGAGTGTTAGTTCAATGGGAACAGCCCTGCCTTTAGCCGACTGGAAACTATGGGTATTCTGGAGAATTTTTTTCACATTTCCTAGAGTATGTAGTAACCTAAGAGGAGCTAGTGGGTGTGATCTACTCCTTCTCCTTTCCCTGCCTGAAAAAATAAAAAAAACGCCTTTCCGTGACTGAGGGAAAATAGGGGGGCTGGCCAAGAAAAGAAAGGGCTGTCACAGCAACTACACTGAGCTGCTCGCTGTCCAGCTGGCCCTCTAACAGACCACGTCCAAATTCCAGACTGGAAAACAAACTAGCTCATGATATTCGAATGGAAAATTCACAGGGAAGATCCAGATTCAGCCCTGGTAGGAATACCTCACCCAGAAAATAAATTCAAGCCAGCACTACAAGGGGTAACAAACCAAGTTTGGGATGAGAGTCTGCTCTGTGAGATAAAGCTGATTGTTGAGGAGGGGAAGAGAGAAAAGTACAGAAAGAAGGACCAAGATGGAGAGAGAGGGACCATAAACCATTATAACCCCCCTGTGTCATGGGGCGGGGGGAGGTGGGGGGAATCCCTAAAGGCAGAGCTAATCCACACCCTGTGTCACATGTATTGCTAAGTTTTCAAAATTAATAAAATCTTTTCTTTCCTTCTATATGTTCCCTTCCTACTGAATAAAGGGGAGCAGCATATCTAAGTGTAAACAAGAGTAAAGATCTCTGCTTTTCGAGTTAGACTCATCAGGCTTAAATCTAGGTCTGACTACTTAATAGAAGAAAAATTCCAGGCAAGAAGTAATTTCACCCCTCTCAGTTGCCATTTCCATAACAGTGACAAGAGATGATCGTACTTCCCTAAAGGAGTCACAGTGACAGGAATAATTTATACATAGAGTAACCAGAACTCTGGTTTCCACCACATAGCAGGTGTGTGATGTATGTGTCTAATGAAGTTAAGGCTTCATTAACATTTAATGTATGATTCAGTAAGTATCCAGATGACAGTACCTTAAAGATGGGCACAGGCAGGGCCAGTCCCATTTTATGACCCATATGTAAATTTGTCTATAATTTTTGTGTACTGAGCTATTAGCTTTTTAGAATACAAACTTTTTAAAAGGTGTTATCTAGTCATTTGGGTTTAAAACGACATAAATGCCAACAAACTGTTATTGGGGAAGGGCAGGAAAACACACTGCTGACATCCTGTGGGCTCTGTTATGTCATACTAATCATAATTCTATCTTGTAATTTGTCCATTACTAAAGAGTATACAAAGTGATTTTAAAAGACGGTAGTATCTTGGCTAGGCGCGGTGGCTCATGCCTATAATCTCAGAACTTTGGGCGGACGAGGCGGAGGGATCACGAGGTCAGGAGATTGAGACCATCCTGGCTAACACAGTGAAACCCCGTCTCTACTAAAAATACAAAAAAATTAGCTGGGTGTGGTGGTGGGCACTTGTAGTCCCAGCTACTTGGGAGGCTAAGGCAAGAGAATGGTGTGAACCCGGGAGGCGGAGCTTGCAGTGGGCCGAGACCATGCCACTGCACTCCAGCCTGGGCAACAGAGCGAGACTCTGTCTCAAAAAAAAAAAAAAAAACCTGTTATTTATTTATTTATTTATTTGAGACGGAGTCTTGCTCTGTCGCCCAGGCTGGATCTTGGCTCACTGCAACCTCCGCCTCCTGGGTTCAAGTGACTCTTCTGCCTCAGCCTCCTGAGTAGCTGGGGCTACAGGCGTGTGCCGCCACACCCGGCTAATTTTTGTATTTTTAGTAGAGACAGGGGTTTCACCATATTGGCCAGGCTGGTCTCGAACTCCTGATCTTGTGATCTGCCTGCCTCAGCCTCCCCAAGTGTTGGGATTACAGGCATGAGCCACCTCGCCCGGCCAAAAGACAGTATCTTATTTGGTCTAATGCTATTGCTGTCTTGAGGAAGTGTTTATGAAGTAAAATAGAGAAACCTGCAAAACAAGGTACCTAGGATTCACAAAAACACTATGCCTAAAATCAAAATCTCAGGTCTGAAGCTGAGTGGCATAATTCTGATCTGCAACTTTGTTAAATTGAGATTTTAAAATAATTACTTTAAAAAGACTAAATTGCTTATGCTCGGGGTTAGCGTGTACAGTAGGTCTACAGAATTCAAAATTGTGTCCTGGGGAAAACGTCCAGGGGTTCAAAAACCAATTCTCTAAATATAGAAATTAAACTATGATGTGTGGAGATCTTTCCTTCCTATGAATATTCAAACCGTGAGCAACCTCATTTAACCTTTACTTGGCAGAAAGTTTCACTCTTGGGTGGTTATAATTACACTTTTAGAAAAAGCCCCAAACAGTTTAAGGAACCAAAACACAGTAGTAAGTGGTAGACGTTTAAGTAGAAGGTTCTAGGAGGCTACATGGGGGAAGTGTCAGCTAAATCTGTCAACAGGGCCAATCTTGTAAAACTTGGACCCTGAACACGACTATAGCATAATATCCTTAACTACTCTCAAAAAATGAGACAAAAATAGAGAAAAACACTTTCCATATTTGTTTTCAATTATTTCCTTTGTAGTAAAGTCAGAGAGTTGAGAATCAGTAGGAAACTGCTCTGGAGTTAGAGGATTCAAAACAATTTGTTTTTAAATTTAACACTACTGGAGGGTATCTACACGTAAACTATTTCTAAAAAGACCTGCAAATGAAGACTAGGTAATTTTTAAAGCTGGGCAGTAAAAATTGGGAAGGCAAACAGAGGCTTGTTGGGTAAAACAGACTAAAAAAACTCAGAATGCAAATTACTAGTATTCACTTAGCAGCCATAGGAACAGGCACAGGGATTACTCATCATGTCATCCGTACTACACCCTCAAAATGAGACAAGCTACTAATACTTTACAGATGGGAGGGAGACAATGTAGCACACAGACATTAGGGAACATACTTTACATCACACAGAGTTAGAGGCTGGACCTGGATTAAAAGTTGGGAATCCTAACTAACCACAAGCCATGTCATTAACAAGCAAGGTCTTAAGAGCATTGTACCCTCAAGTGTTGTTAGAAATAACTCAAAGATACTTAAGGAAAGACTTAATTCCTGACCATGCATCCAAAGTGTAATGTTCTCAACCTTGGGTACACAGTAGGGTAACTAAAGGAGCTTATAAAGATTTTGGTATCTAGGCCACACTCCACCCAACTAAATCAGAATATCTGGAGGTAAGACCCAGGCATGTGTATATTTTTAAAGCTTGCTCAGCCAGATAATTCCAATGTGCAGTCAAAATTGAGAACCTCAGGTTTGGTTCTTAACAGTAGATTTATACTTTTGCCAGATTAAAAAACCTATGTCATATGTATATGCACAGCACAGATGCCTTCACAAATGAATGAATCATAAAGCCACCTATGATGTCCGTTACCAGCAAAATAAAATCCAGGTAATTACATGTGCTCATCTTCAACTGTAAGACAAAATGCCTACAAAGCCAAATCACATATATCCCTTCCTCTGATTTACTGTATAATATGTTAAGGAAGGGCAGATCTCCAAATAAAACGATCTGTTCGAGTGGGCCTGCAGCTCCAGAAAATGAATGGACAATCTCAGCTTACCTGGGCTCTGCTTGGAAGCCAAAAGAGATGCTGCATCAGGGCATGGCTCTATTGTACACCAGTTTTCTCGGTTTATCTGAAAGAAAAGGAAAACACTGTGTTTCAGTCATTGAAGTAATGTGAGATAATTTTATAGGTGCCAAAATTATGTCGACTGTACCAACATTCCTATCTTTTTATTTAATACAGGGTGAGCAAACTTATGTCAAGGGAAAAAAAATTTTTTTCACACTATAACCACAGCAATCTATACTCAAGGCTCTAAAGAGGTTGTCATTGTCAATAAAAATTAGGCATACAAAAGTAAGAGGAAAAGATACACAAAGATGAAGGCCATAGTGTAGGCCAAGGGTAAAATAAAAAAAGTTAACATATGAAATTGACTAAACATTAAAATACATATTTGGTGTGGCTCATGCCTGTAATCTCAACACTTTGGGAGGCTGAGGTGGACTGCTTGAGGCCAGGAGTTCAAGACAAGTCTGGCCAACATGGCGAAACCCCATGTCTACTAAAATACAAAAATTACCTACGCATGGTGGTGGTACATGCCTATAATCCCAGCCACTCAGGAGGCTGAGGCACAAGAATTGCTTAAACCCGGGAGGCAGATGTTTCAGTGAGCCGAGATCGCGTCACTGTCCTCCAGCCCGGATGACAGAGCAAGACGCCATCTCAAAAAAAAAAAAAAAAAAAAAGGCTCAGAGGGGTAGCTGAGTAATAAATAGCAGGACTGGTATTGGAATGCCAAGTCTGTGTTACTCTAAAAAGCAAAAACTTACCCCCTCCCCACAAATTAAAAAAAAATTTAAATATAGCCTTTACACCTCCCAACCATCTTAACATTACAATTCTCTACTTTGATTCCATTTAAAAATTTTAAAATTACCATTGAAGATTTCAATACTCCTCTCTTAGTTTATTGATAAAACAAATAGAAACAAAATCAGCAAGATAGAGAAAACCTGAAAAACCTCAATCAATTTGACCTAACACAATATAGAACACTCCATCCAATAACAGCATAAGACACATTCTTCTCAAGTGCACTTGGAATGTTCATATTCTATCACATAAAACAAACCTCAAATAAAACAAACATATTCTGTAGCACAAAACAAGTCTCAAATATAAAAAAATTAAAATAAAAAGTATGCTCTGTGATCACAACAGTATTAAATCAGAAATCCAAAACAAAAGATTGGAAAAAACTCAAATATTTGAAAAAAATTTTAAAAACTTCTAAATAGGCTGGGCGTGGTGACTCACGCCTGTAATCCCAGCACTTTGGGAGGCCGAGACAGGCGGATCACAAGGTCAGGATACCAAGACCATCCTGGCTAACATGATGAAATCCAGTCTCTACTAAAAATATATATAAAAAATTAGCTGGGCATGGTGGCGGGCGCCTGTAGTCCCAGCTATTCAGGAGGCTGAGGCAGGAGAATGGCATGAACCCGGGAGGCAGAGCTTGCAGTGAGTGGAGATCGCACCACTGCACTCCAGCCTGGGAGACAGAGATAAAAAAATTAAAAATAAATAAATAAATAAACACTTCTAAATAACCCAATGAATCAAAGTATATTAAGAAAAATAAGAAAATATTCTGAATTGAATAAAAACTAAAACACCACATATAAAAATTTGTGGATAGAACTAAAGCAGTGCTAACAGCAATATTTATAACACTACATGCCTATATTAGAACACAAGGTTTCAAATCAGTGATCTAAACTTCTACCTTACGAAACTAGAAAAAGAGGAGTAAATTAACCCAAAGCAAGCAGGATAAAGAAAATAAAGAACAGAAATCAATGAAATAGAAAACAGAAGAACAATAAAATCAATGAAACCAAAAGCTGGTTCCTTAAAAGGGTCAATAATATCAATACAACTCTGGCAAGGCTAATCAAAAAAGAAAAGCTACAAATGACAGAAATCAGGAATTACAGAACGACACCATTACAGATCCTATAGATACTGAAAAAATAAAGCAATATTATGAACATTACTGCAATAAATTCATCAAGTTGGATGAAATAGTAGCATTCCATGACACTATACAAACTATCAAAATGCACTCAAGAAAACACAGATAATCTAAATAGCCTTATTCTATTAAAGCAATTGAATCCATAGTTTAAAACTTTATTACAAGGAAAACTTCAGGCCTAGATGACTTCAGTGGTGAATGCCACCAAACACTTAAGAAATGTCAACTCTACACAAGCTCTTACAGAAAACACAAGTATTTACAATGCAGCTCATTTTATGAGCCTAGCATTACTCTAAAATCAAAACCAGAGAGATATAAGAAAACTACAGATCAATATTCCTCAGGAATATAGATGCAAAAAACCTTAACAAAATTTTAGGTTAATGGAATCCAGCAATATCCCAGGAATGTAAGGTTGGTTTAGCACTTGAAAAATCAGTTTATTAACAGACCAAAAAACTCATGAACTAATGATCATCATTAGATCGAAAGAATCTGGGGCCGGGAGCGGTAGCTCAAGCCTGTAATCCCAGCACTTTGGGAGGCCGAGGCAGGCGGATCACTTCAGGTCAGGAGTTCAAGATCAGCCTGGCCAACATGGTGAAGCCACGTCTCTACTAAAAATACAAAAATTAGCCAGGTGTGGTGGTGGGTCTCTGTAATCCCAGCTACTAGGGAGCCTGAGGCATGAGAATCACCGGAACCCACGAGACAGAGGTTGCAGTGAGCCGTGATTGTGCCACGGAACACCAGTCTGGGCAACAAAGCAAGAATCTATCTCAAAGGAAAAAAAAAAATCAGCAAAATTCAACACCTATTCATGATAAAAAACTCTCAGAACACTAGGAAGAGAAAGGAAATTACTCAAACTGACAAAGGCATCTATAAAAAACCTACGGTTAACATTATATTTATTGGTGAAAGACTAAATGCTTTCATTCTGAGATCAGTAACCAAAGATATCCATTCTCATCACTTCTATTCAACAATATTCCGGAGGTCCTAGCCAGTGCAGTAAAGCAGAAAAAGAAAGAAAACGCATACCATTGGAAAGGAAGAAGTCAAACTTGGTTTATTGACAAATGGCGTGACTGCCTATGCAGAAAATGCTAAGGAATCTATAAAAATACTGGAATAAATAATGTATTAATAAAAGCAAGGCTGCCAGAGACAAAGCAACATTAAAAAAAGCAATGCTAGATCTTTATACTAGCAAAGAGCAATTAGAAATTGAAATTAAAAGTAAAAGCAATACCATTTACAAAAGCCTCAATAAATACAAAATAATTAGGGATAATTTTAAGAAAATATGAGTAAGACTCATACGCTGAAACCTTTATAAAACAGTATTGAGAAAAAATTAAAGCAGACTTAAATAAATACAGACATACCATGTTTACAGATCAGAAGACTTAATACAGTTGTTAATTGTCCTCAAATTGATCACTACATGATTTCAAGACTTACTATAAAAGCTGCACTAACCAAACCTGCCTGATATTAAAAGGCAGACATATAAATCAATGTCAGAGAAGAGAGAATCCACAAACAGACCTTCACAGATATGGCCCACTGATTTTGACAAAGATGCCAAGATATTTTAATGAGGAAAAAATAGTCTTATGAACAAATGATGCTATAACAACTGGATATAAATATGTAAACAAACAAAACTCCCCAAGATCTAAAATCTTACCCCAAACCTTACCACCTATAAAAATGAACTCAGAATAGATTATATATCTAAATGTTCAACCTAAAACTAAAAAACTCCTAAAGAAGATGGAGTGAAACACTTTTATGGGACCTTGAGTTACACAAAGATTTCTTAAATACTACATTTTTTTTTTTTTTTTTGAGACGGAGTCTCGCTGTGTCTCCCAGGCTGGAGTGCAGTGGCGTGATCTCGGCTCACTGCAAGCTCCGCCTCCCGGGTTCACGCCATTCTCCCGCCTCAGCCTCCCAAGTAGCTGAGACTACAGGCACCCGCCACCACGCCCGGCTAGTTTTTTGTATTTTTAGTAGAGACGGGGTTTCACCATGTTAGCCAGGATGGTCTCAATCTCCTGACCTTGTGATCCACCTGCCTCGGCCTCCCAAAGTGCTGGGATTACAGGCTTGAGCCACCGTGCCCGGCCAATACTACATTTTTTAAAACATGAAAAAAAAAATATTTGTCAACCTTAAAAACTTTTACTCCTCAAAAGCCATTGTTAGGAAAACAAAAAGGCAAACTAAAAACTGAAGGAAAATATTTATAAAACAATTATCTGCTAAGAACTCCTACCCGGAATATTTAAAAATAAAACAAAACAAACTCTTACAATGCAATAACAAAGCAACGTGATTTTTTAAATGGGTAAATGATTTGAATAAACATTTCATTTAAAAAGATATACAAAAGGCAGATAAGTAAAAAAAAAAAAAAAAAAAAAAAAAAAAGACACCCAACTTCGTTAATTCACAGGAAAATGTAAATTAAAATCCCAAGGACATACCAACAGGCATTCATTACAACAGTCAAAATTTGAGACTGATAATACCAAATGTTGGCAAAGATGTGGAGCAACCAGAACACAGAACTGTTGTTGAAAGAATGCAAAATAGTGTAGCCATTTTGGGAAAGCGGTTTAGCAGTTTTTTATAATGTCAAACATATACTTACACACAACATAGCATCCCATTCATTTACCAAAGAAGAATCAAAACCTACTGTCACACAAAGACTTGCACTGGAATTTTTAAAGCACTTTAATTCATGAGAGCTCCAAATTAGAAACAGTCTAGATTGCCATCAAATGGTAAATGGAGAAGCAAATTGTAATATATCTATACAATGCTATAGACTCACAGTAAGAAGAAATGAACTGCTGATACAAACAACATGGATGAATCTCAAGAGTATTATGGTAAGTTAAAAAAAAAAAAAAAAAAAGCCAGACTCAAAAGACTACTTATTGACTACCTATTGTATGGTTCTGTCTATGCAATATTTAGAAAAGGCAAACCTACAGTAGCAAGAAAACATTAGTGATCAGCAGGGACTGAAGGAGAGGACTGACTACAGGGAGACAGAACAGAACTTCTGAGCTAACAGAAATGTTCCTATTATGATGCGGTAGTGATTACATAATTTAAATATTTGTCAAAGCTCACCAAACTATAAACTTATATTGGTTAATTTTGTTGTATGGAAATTTATACCAGAATAAAGCGGAAAACAAATACATTCTCAAAAACAGAAGCATAAAATATAAAATTAATTTGTCTTCACAATTTCCAAGCACCTTAACATTATAACCCTTTAATCATTAAAACTGACATACTCAGATGTAATTCTATAATAATATGAGCAGAAATATCTAAACAAACTACCAAGTAGTTGTGAATGTTTGTATGCTCAAAGACAGAAGCCTTGCTTTTATTCAATAACCTCTAAAATATATTTCTGATCACTTCAGTGAGAAGATATTAAACTCTTCTGCTGTTAAAGATCAACAGTTTTACTGTATATGCTAAGTGGCAGAAGGCAGAAAGCTAGAGGACATTTTGTCAAATTATGTCCTGTTTGACAACAAAACAAATGAAAATAATTAAACTGCTTGCAAATAACCAGGCAAACTAGAACCACATGAAACAAAACACTTTATCATTTGCTCTGTTCATCTATTTTACTATTACAGGGAGGAAAAACAGCAGGAACCAGGGGCCATCAGGGTTTCAGTTCCTGGTGTGTTACAAAATGATGCCAAAAATTTAAAAGTACTCCTAAATGGAACTGAATCTTCAGCAGGTGCCCTGGGATTACACATATTAAAAAATATTCTTTCTGAAATGTACTTTAAGGTGTGTACAATAAGGAAGTAACCACAAATTCTGTAACTTTACCAACACCCTATCCACATCTTTCAAAGAATTGAAACGATACATTTTCTTAAAAAAAAAAAAAAAAAGTCATTCAGAGAATTTTCTCTTAATTTCAAACTGCATTTCATTTGAAATGAGCCAAATTTTACACACTGTGAAATAAGTTTATCTGCTAATAGAACCACTGTACTGCAATACAAAACTACACTTTTAAGCTGGAAGGGAAAAAATTACTTTCCCCCCCGCCCCATTATTCCTGTAATAAGAAGAGGCTGCATGAATAGAGCAACAAATTTAGATAGTTAACAGAAATAAAAGAGCTCAGATGATCCTTCAGTGACAAGTAAAGAATCTGGAAATGAACGACTACGAATTACCATATTACTGTCTCCTACCATGACCTTCAACAAGTTTTTTGGCCAACATTTTAGAAAACCCTATTAAAATTCTATTTCTACTGGGCGCGATGGCTCATGCCTGTAATCCCAGCACTTTAGGAGGCTGAGGCAGGGGGATCACAAGGTCAGGAGTTCAAGACTATCCTGGCCAACACAATGAAACTGTCTCTACTAAAAAAATACAAAAATTATCTGGGTGTGGTGGCACGTGCCTGTAATCCCAGCTACTTGGGAGGCTGAGACAGGAGAATCGCTTGAACCAGGGAGTCAGAGGCTGCAGTGAGCCGAAATCGGGCCACAGCACTCCAGCTTGGCAACAGAGCAAGACCCTGTTTCAAAAAAAAAAAAAATTTATATTTCTTAGAATACTTTTCAATACCTTCTCTATACTACATGTCATTCCATAGCCAATGAGTAAAGTGGACATTATTTGCCTTGAATATGCAAGCGACTAAGACTCTCTATACTTTTCCTGTCATTTTAGGCACATGTGTTACATAAAGTGAGTTTCACATTTTACAAAATTATATACAATAAACACATACTACTAGAACAAAATTAAAGTTAAATATCTTTAAGTAAATATACTAATTTCTGAGTAACAGTCATGAGAACATATTCATGTTGGGAAACAATTCTCCATGTCCCTCTTGCATTTCTGCAGGTCTTGTCTGCAAAAGCCCTGATGGCCCTTTTATTCTAGACTATCTTTTCAAGACTGTTTGCATATCAAATATCCTTAAAAGATAAAAATATTGATTCCTTCCAAAGCAAAGGGCAGGTTTGTTTCTGTCCAGTATAATAAAGATAATGTCTCAGTCAAGGGCAAAGGTCACACAGGCTTACTGTCCACTGTATAAAAATTCAGGTTTCTTCAGGTTTAGATTTCTCAGCTGTGACACAGCATCAACCTGGACCCCTTTGTGTTGCCTGCATGGGGCTTAGGAAGCAAGGAGAACCAACAAGAAGGTGATGCTGATGCTGCTGGCTATGCAATGAGTAACACATTTATCTGTCTCTGACCCTAGAATCCCATGACTTCAGCCAGCACCCAAGAAACTGTCAGGATGTAAGTTAACTTGCCAGCTTGTAAGTACAGTAAAATCTCAGATCCACCACATTCTTAACAATTAGTATATACGATATAGTATTAAAAATTTTACACAGAGTTGCAGCCAAAAATCTCTTGACATGTTAAACTTGTGTGATCTCCTAATCTATTTTCAATTGGGTGGATATGTCTGAATGACCACAAAGAGACAACTTATATTCCTTTTAACTTTCCTGAAGTTTCCTAAACTTTCTTCAATAGTTATATATTTATTTTATTTTAAAAAATTTATCTCGATAAACTTATTTTGTAACTTCAGGCTGATAAAAAAATAGTATACATAAAAAGTAGAAATAACTTTAAGTTGCAAAGACAGCACAGAAAGTTCCCGTTTATCCCCACTCCCTTCCTCACCGGTTTCTCCAACTTTAAAATCTTACATAACCATGGCACAGTTGTCAATACTAAGAAACCAACACTGGTACATTACTATTAAGTAAACTCCAGACTTTATTTGGATTTCGCTTGTTTTCCCACTAGTGTTCTCTTTCTGTTCCAGGATCCCATCCAAAATGCCACATTGCATTGTGTGTGTGTGTGTGTGTGTGTGTGAGAGAGAGAGAGAAAATGTGTGTATTATTTTGCATTTTAACATCTTTATTGAGATGTAATTCATATATTAGAAAACTGGCCCGTTTAACGTATATAATTCAATAGTACTAGTATATTCATAGAGTTGTGTAACCATCACCACTATGTAATTTTAAACATTTTTATCTTGACAAAAAGAAACCTTATATCCATTAGTAGTCATGCCTCACCCCCATCCCGTCCCCTAGTGCCTAGAGAGCCACGAATCTATTTCTCTCTCTACAGATTTGCTTATTCAGGACATTGCATACAAATAGAGTCATACATTATTTGGTCTTTCATGCTGGGTTCTTTCACTTAGCAAAATGTTTCCAAGGTTCACCCATGTTGAAGCATGTAACAGTACTTTACTTCTTTTATTTCCAAATAATATTCCACTGTATGGATATATCCACATTTTACTTATCTATGCATCAGTTGATGGGAGATCTGGTTTTGCGGGGTTTTTTTTTCCCCCACTTTCTGACTGTGATGAATGATGCTACTATGAACATTCAGAGTTTCTGTGTGGACATGTTTTCAATTCTCCTGGGCATATATGTAGGACTGGAACTGCTGGGTGTTATATACGACAACTTTATGTTTAATACTTTAAGGAGATGTCAGACTGTTTTCCAACATGGCTGTACCATTCAACAATTTTTCTACATTCTTGTCAACACCTATTTTTGTTATCTTTTTTATTGCAGCTACCACAGTAGGTGTGACACAGGTGCTCATCCTGAGTTTGTTTTTTTAACGGAAAATATTTTAAAATCTATTGTTACTTTCTAGAAAAGGAAGATAGTGTGAAGATGTAATGCTCGCCATGCTGGGATGTTTCTGTCCTTTTTCTATTTTTTAAAAACTGTGTTAAGTATCCTCTATATAATAAACACTGTACCAAGCCTTAAAAACAAAAGCAGTAAAACATTGTCCTCAAAGAACTCACAGATTACATGTGAGATGTGAAAATGTTAGGTTGGTCAATAAGCCTACCACAGCATCTTGCATAGCAGACAATGAAATGTGTGTTCACTTGGACAATGCATGCTGTAATTAACAGAGATTGGAATGACAGTGAATGGAACACTATATTGCATACAGTATTTTCAGTGCTACATATAATTCTGGTTGGGTCACAAATGTTATATATACAGAGATACTGGGCCAGAATAACAGCTTGCCATTTTACTTCATACTGTATGTGTCTGTGTGTGTGTGTGTAAAACAGAGAACAGAGAAGTCAGAGATGGCACACACCAGTGTCTAAGAGCCAGAGAACTCGGGAGATTAGAGCGTCACAAAAGCTGCAGCAGAGAAGTCAAAGCAGATACAAAACAAAAAGAAGTTACTGAATTTGGCAACTGTGAGCTCAGGAGTTCAAGACCAGCCTGGGCAACATGGCAAAATCCTGTCTCCACAAAATATACAAAAATTAGATGGACATGGTTGTGAGCACCTGTAATCCCAGCCACTCAGGAGGCTGAGGTGGGAGGCTGGCTTGAGCCAGAGAGGTGCAGGTTGCAGTGAGCCAGACAGCACCACTGCACTACAGCCTGGGCGACACAGCCAGACACTGTCTCCACAAAAAAAAAGGGTTATGAAAGAACTCATATTTCTCGATTCATGATACTTTAAAGTACCATCCCATAGATTTGACCTTTTTACAGACCCGTGAGAAGGCATTTGCCATTTTAGAGAGGAAGAAAACACACTCAGTGAGGCTTGGTGATCTGTGGAGCACATACGTGTATATGAACCATATTGTATTTACAGCCTTATCTGCTCAAAAGACCACAAACTTCCCGAGAACAAAATCGAATCTATTTAACAGGTCTCTGCAATGAGTAATAAGTGCATGTGGTTCATGGTGGATGCTTAATGAATAATTTTTGAATTCGTTATCCTCAGTGATTCTGAAGAAAACAGTGGAGAGATTCCTTTAGGATTACAGCCCTGTCTCCCTTTATTAGACCCATAAAAAACCTGAGGCCAAAGGAGGCAAAGTAATTTGATGAAAGTAATAAATATTTCAAACAGAGGACCCAAGGTTTCCTTACTTCCAGGTTTCCAAATTTCCCCCTCAAGAATCTCTTCTTGTTCTTTTCCCTTTTTCTTCTTTCTCCTTTCATTTTCCCTCCTTCCTTTTCAGAAAAAGAAGCTCTGTCACCCCAGGCTGGAGTAGAAAGTCCTGGGCTCAAGTGATCTTCCCGTCTCAGCCTCCTGGGTAGCTAGGACTACAGGCATGTGCCACCATGCCCAGCTGTTTTTGTTTTTGTTTTAATTATTTTTTATTATTATACTTTAAGTTCTAGGGTACATGTGCATAACGTGCAGGTTTGTTACATATGTATACTTGTGCCATGTTGCTGTGCTGCACCCATCAACTCGCCCAGCTGTTTTTTAAAAAAATTTTTGGAGAGACAGGGGTCTCACAATGTTGCTTAGGCTGGTCTTGAATTCCTAGCCTCAAGCAATCCTTCCACCTCGGCTTCCCAAAGCATTAGGATTACAGCCTCGAGCCACTGTGCCACCTCTTCTTATTTTTTACTTTGTCTTAGAATTCAATAATAATTGTTTAAAATTTTGTAGTATTAAATTGAGTAAGTTTGGCAAAGTGTATTTCACATCTTCAAGATTTATTGGAAAAGAGTCATTGTTGATTTAGACAAAAATATTTAGAAAATAAAGCATTAATGAAATGACGCAAGTAAAATATGAAACTGTGGACGCCAATTTTTTAAAATATCAAAATGCTGTAACTGAAAAAATCTAGTTTGTTTGTTGTCGGCTCTGTCAATTACTAGGATCCTGTGGTTCTAATCACCAGCAGTTAACTAACAATGATGTCCTGAGGAGGCTCACCGTCTCTAAGAACACAAGAAGCTTAAGCAAATCTGAGATGATGCACACTTTCAGGCAAGTTCTCTCTTTTGAATTAGGCTTCATTCACAAACATTTAAAAGTAAAACCTACACTGAAGAACAGTAAGGTTTCCGATCATTCAGGGCTTCTGCACCAGGATTGATTGGGAAATCTAGCAGAAGAAGGCTTCTTAAAGTTATCTTGCTGTCAGCTACACACTGACACTCATCCACACAGCTAGCCAGCAGCACTGACGGAGTGCTCACTTTAGGCAAGAAACCAGGTTAAGGTACAGCAATAGACAGGAAGGTGAAAAAGACATAATTCTGATTACAATTGGCATAGTAGGTCCCACAGTTTATAATTTTAATACAAAATGCCTTGGGTTACAAAGGCTTGACGTCCCAGGATGATAAATATATACATACATCCTTACGAGTCTATGGATTATCAGATTCAGTGAGATAGCTCCACAAACCATGGCCTGTAAGTTGGGAAACACTGATTAATTTGTGTAATAAAAGAGGTACACAAACAGCTAAAATCCACAAAAGAAAGTCCCCAGTATGAAAATAATTCCTGCTCAAGAATCTGGGAAAAGCTCAACGAAAGTGTTGGTATATGAGGTAGGCTTTAAAAGCGGACAATATGCTTGAGAGAGAAAGATGGTAAGGCAGGGAATTCTAGCTATACAAAAAAAGCATGAGCAAAGCAGTTAGGACACTCCAGAGCTGGACTTCATAGCCTTTTGCGTCACAGACTCCTTCGAGAATCTGCAAGAAGCCATGGAACTCTCACCAGGGACATGCATGCTACGTCACAATCAGCGGTTCTTTGCATAGCCTCATAACCCAGGTTAAAGACTTTTGCTTTTGATGTTTTTCAGGAACACAAAAAGCCCAACAGTATCCAGAAGTGTAAACTGAGCACGGAAGAACAACAGGAGATATAGCTACAATGAATCTAGGCTTTGTTCTCTAACAAGGGTGGACCCCGCCAATCATACAAGCAAGGTAGTAAAAAGATCAGTACTATTCTTGGCCAATAACTCTAGATGTGTATAGATAAAATGGGAGAGTAGGGAGGAAGGAAACATACGGCATCTGAGACACAAAGGCCAGTTAGGATGAGCCTGAACTAGTCTAGTCTAGAGGCAGTGTATACCTGGACTGGGGAGCACATAAAAGGTATACATCAGAAAGTTAGTACAAAGGGCAAAATTCACATAAGTAAGAGAGAAAAACGGGTCAAAGATCCACAATGAACAGATATAGGAAATCTAGAGGGAAGAAGATGATGTACCCTATTTGCCCATGTTGAGTTTGAAATAACAACATGTCTTGCAAATGGTTACACAAGGTTTTGGAAGCTTGAGAGAAAGGCTGGCGCTAGCTTCATTTATTCTTGAAGTGATGGATGAAAAGAGCGTGCAAGAGAGCCAAGGCAGAGCTTGCAAAAAGAAAAGACACACTAAGGGTAGCATTCATAGTAGATAATACATATTTGCAGATGGGGTGGCTTGGAAAGCTCATACTTGCTGGCTTCTTACAAACACAAACAGGACAAAAGTAAGTGTGCATTAGGAAAATGCAAATCAAAACCAAAATGAAGTAACACTTCATATCCAATAGGATGGCTTTTAAACAGAAAAAGATGGAAAATATGTGTTGGTGAGGATGTGTTGAAATTGGAATTCTTGTTCATTGCTGGTGGGAATGTAAAATGGTACAGCCACTGCAGAAAACAGTATGGCAGTTTCTCAAAAAACAAAATTAAACATACAATTACCTTATGATCCAGCAATTCCACTTCTGGGTATACATGCAAAGAACTGCAAGCAGGAACTCAAACAGATATTTGTATACCAATGTTCATAATAGCATTATTTGCAATAGCCAAAAGGGGGCAACAGCCCAATGTCAATTGATGGATGAACGGGTAAACAAAATACGGTATATACTTAACAATGGAATGTTATTTTTGCCTTAAAAAGGAAATTCTGACACATGCTATAATATGGACGAACCTTGAAGATATTATGCTAAGTGAAATAAGACAGTCACAAAAGGACAAATGTTGTATGACTCCACTTAGTACCCAAAGTAGTGAAATTCATAGAGATAGAAAATAGAATGATAGTTGCCAAACTAGCAGGCAAAAAGAATGGGAAGTTAGTGTTTAACAGGGAAAGAATTTCAGTTTGGGAATATGAAAAAGTCCTGAAGAGATAGCTGGTAGGATGGTTATATAACAATGTGAATGTACTTAATGCCACTGAACTATATACCTAAAAATGGTTAAAATTTATGGTATGTACATTTTATCACAATTAAGAAATGAATGTGCAGCAGTTAGGGATATGCAAGTTTGTTTAGAGAAAAGTAGTCAGGCAGCCCACACAGTTAGAGTCAGAGCCAGTAATCTGGGCCAGACACTACCAATCATGGTCAATGTCATTAACCAGAGGACAAGCTCCATATGTATTGTGTGTGGAAAGAATGTCAAAACATGTATCAGCATTTTCAACCACATCCTGTGAAATAGCAATACCAAGCATATCATATTCATGTGTGAGGAATATTGTGCTTACTATAAAGTAAGCTGCTTAAGAGATGTAAAGTGGATTACAAAACATCTCCCCCTCCTTCTGCCCTATTTCAGAATCATTGATGTGGCAGGTAAATTTGTCCTAGTCTTGATTCTTCTATTCATCAACAACTCCACTATTTCTTTCTCACTCAAACAACCAAGGCAACTTAAAGGCCACACTATGTGGCTCCATTTTTTAAGCAATGGGAGTCTTGCTAGGATGCTCGGACTGGTCTTGAACTCCCGGCCTCAAGTGATCCTCCTGTCTCAATCTCCTAAAGCGCTGGGGTTACAGGCATGATGTGAGCCACTGTGCCTGGCCACATCTGAAACATATACTGCAGGAAATCAAAAGCCACCAGACATTTTTTTATTAGAGGGATCTTGTTCTCATGTTAGTCTCTTTTCCAAATGTGATTCAAAGACTGAGGTTTTTCACACTAACAGGTAAATTGGTTCCTTATACTATCAACACTCTTCTCAGTCAGTTCTGAGACAAATCCTGGCAAAAGATTCTGATCATCAGCAGAATTAGGAGACAGAATAGGAAGAATCATCAGTGTTGGCACTGCGAATAATTTGAGTTTAAAGAGAAAAATGAAGATGATTATGTATCTTTCTATTCAGATTTACCCTTTTGGAATCTTGAGCTGTGAACAAAGTATAGGACGGGCAATTGACTAAATGGGTAGGAAAGTGAACGGGTGATTCAGAAAAGCAAGTAGCTGGAACTGTGGAAAACAGAGACTTTACCATTAAACATCTTTATCTTTTGGAGAGACAAGTCACCAAAACATACATTTTGGCTCTGATCAAATTTATGACACTTTAGCTTAAAAACACAGTCATTAGTTTCCTTTGTCCATACTATCTCCATGACAACCAGTCCATGGACACCACAGGTATTCAACATCCAAAGTTCTGGTGAATTATGGTGCACATGAAATACAGGATAATAGAAGTTACCTCAGAAGAAATGTCAGACTTATCCGGGTAACTTTTAAATTTCTGACACGAAGCCTACGGACCCCTTGTGATTATCCCTAAACCATACCCACAATGTGTTCCCATCAGTCAGAAAATAGAGCTGTACATATTTTCAGTGGAGAGGGAATTGCCTTTGTTTCTGGCAGTGTTTCTGTTACTCTTCGTATCTGAACATCCTAATAATACAGCTCATGGTTACACCCAGCCTTCCCAGCCACTGCCCATATTTACTTCCTCTGCAACTGTCTCAGGAGATCCTGCCTGAGCTACAAGGCTGAACAAAAGGAAGCAAAAACCCACCATCCGGACACAGAAGCCAACACTTGAGTCAAAGTCTTTTCAGGGAATTGGACTGTATCTGAGTGGCTATATATATGGCTGTCTTCAATCCAGAGCTTCCTTATGTCTTTTGTTTTGCTGCAATGTGGACGTCTCTTACAGTAAGCAAACTTTTAGGGAATGTGTGTTTCTCTGCAAAATGACACCACAATTAGAGACAGACTACTCCTCCTCAGCCTCAGCCAAAGAGCTCGTGTGGCCTGCCCAAGCGTCGTGAGTGGGAAGGGGATCGTCCTCCTCTGTAAATATTTTCATTCAATGTACACAAAACACGGTTGCAAATCTTTTAACCATTTAGCTAACATTCTGAATTGCTGCCTACAAAATACTCTCTATAAATAATCAGTAACAAGAAGGATCACATTACTATTAACAGGCAGTATTTTTCCAGGTACCCAAAGTTACAAAATTAGTAAAACAGCAGTGGCCCAGGCTAAAAGCCATGTAAATCAGCAGTTAATCCTTGATTCTGACCCGCTTCCTTTCGGTACGCTAATTTTACAGTCAGTTTCTGATACCTGCTGTCCTCTAGTAATGCTCACCATGAGCTAAAGTTGGCTACTGAACTCAATTGGGTGAAAGCTCCCATCAGTCACCAACTTCCGAAGTCAACACTAGCTTTTTGAAGGATGCTAAGAAAAATGGGCATGTTGGTACCAAAGGGCCCATGCCAACAATTAACAATTCTTTCATACCCCATTTTTAGCATAGATTCATAGTTACCAACCACATACTGTAAGAGTCAGAAGTCATGTATGCATCAAGGAAAGGAGAAATGGGGGAATATCATATACAGAGGAACAGGAATGGGTATGTGTATATTACGCTGGGGAACAGACGAGTGGGTGACCAAGGAATACTATCAACTTAGGTTTTATTACTTAGAAAAAGTTCAGAATAGAGGTAATATTTCAGAGGTGTTGGGGGTTGATGATGGGACAGAAGAGCTGATGTGAGGACAACACTAGCATATCCAGCCTCAGCGAAATCTTACAAGAAGGTCTTGATACAGAAAAGCTACCATGAAACTATGCAGAACTAACAAAGGAATCAGGGCAGAATGCAGAAGAAGCCAAAGAAAGTGTGGGTACATAACACAGAATGAGAACGTTGAAGCTAATCTACAGTGAATTATTAGGATGCCAATGGGAGGGACTGGAGTTGTAAATGTGGAATACCAAAGTGACAGGCTCACAATTTAAACTCTGTAATTACTGCCACATTTCATCTCATCTGTTAAACACAATTTATATAACATGATGCTTATGAATCCATACTTACAAAGATAAATTCATTTAACCAACAAACGTTTTGAGTGTTTAGATAGTATTAATGAACAGATAAAAGTGATAGACTCCTTAGTATAAAAAAGCAAACTTCCATAGATAAAAGTGGAGAACATGTACATGACGGCTTGAGAATTTATGTGGCACCCAACATAACTATTTTTTTAAAACACTAATAGAAAATACTGAAATTCGAAATAATTTTGTAGAAAGAATTGAAGAACCCTACCAAATGGTTTTTTAGAATTGTGAGAAAACTTTGCTAAAAATCATGGGACAAAATGAACTTATATGCCATGGTGTACCTGTCCTAAGTATTGTAGAAGGAATTCCTGCACTGGGAAAGAAGAGACCAAAAGTCTAAGATAGAAAAAGAACACATATGTATATACCAATAAAAGCTAATATATATATTCATGTAATAAAAGGAATTGATCGACTCAAAAAAGAGGTCTAGGATAGCAAGAAAAACATGGACTTTGAAACAGTCCAACCTGGGACTGCACTCATATGTAATTATCAATTACATACGAGATGTGAGGCACTGGGAAAGTTATTAACTACACAAATCTGTTTTCCCATATGTAAAATGAGACAAAGAGTAGGAATGTAAACATTAAATGCCTGTGTCTCATATCCATTCACTTCTTCCCACTTCAGACCACAAAACCCTCTTATTCTGCCTGTGCTATCGTAACGGCAGGCTAACCAATTACTCCCAGAATAATCTTTTCAACACGTACACTGAGAGGTAAGGCATCCTCCCCACGGCTGTCAAGGCCCTGCTCTTCCAGGTCCCACCTCTGGCTCTGGCCTTCTCATCCTGCTACCCCACTTTCTACTCAAGGGGCTCCCATCCACCACAATGGCCCTGTGTGCTCCTTCCTTCCTCAGGGCCACGTATTTGCTGTTCATTCTTTCTAGAGAGCTCTTCCTTAGCATAGCTAATGTCTTTCCATCCTCTGGAGATCAGCTTTTTAAATGTCTGCACCTCGAAAAGATCTTCTGTCCAAAGACCATTCTATCTGAAATAGTTCTGCCCACTACACAGCACCCTACTCATTTCTTGCAAATCAATTACAACGGTTTGTACTATAAATTTCTCTATTTATTATCTACCTTTAAGCAATAATAGGATAAAGACTGTACCCCGTGGCTCACATGGGATAGGTACTTAGGTTTCTTTAAGTTTACAGCTCTCAATGATGTTGTCTTCTCCATCTCCAAAGCAAAGAAACTAACAACAAATGTCCCCATCTCATTTTAAACTGGAAACAGGGTGTTTTCAGGACTCCTGGTGTTTATTTACTAATGACTATTTTCTGAGAAGTGAAGTTTTCTCTACTGAAAATTTTTTATTATTTATTGGGCAGGATAGTACAAACAAACACCTTTATTAGTTGTAGGTTTGCGGGGGAAGAAAAACAAAAAACCACATTCTTGTCACTCAAGTTCTTCATACCCCTCACCATGCTCAAGAAAACCCTCGGGCTCTCCATATGAATATGGGGTAAAAAGTAACTGCCTGGCAAGTCTCGAATTAAGAAACGTATATGGAGGTGCTTCGTTAAAACTATAAAACAGCAACTCTGAGGCCAATAAGCCTGTACTGATTTAGCTCCATTCGCAAAGGCTTTCCATGCCCACCTAGAGTATAAAGTATTATATATTTTAGCATTACTTTAAAAGTTCAATATTTCTTGTGATACTCAGATTTTCTTTTTATCCTTCTCCCCACCCGCAGGCCAAATCATAGGGTATCATGCACAAAAAGATCCTAAAAATGAGATTCTCCTAAATACATCATATGAGGATAAAAATTTTTAAACATCACTGTGATCTCACAGAGAAAATCACATTTCAGAGAACCCAAAATGAATAATATCTTGGAACAATTTCAAAACAACAAGTTACCAACTGCTGGCAGCCGAGGTCCAGCAAGTCAACCACCTGATAATGATTATGGAGAGACACTTACAACACTCTACCACAAATCACAACTACTCTACCTAGTGCCCTGCCCAACATGGCATTTCATTGGTTTTTGTGTCTAGCCTTCTGAGCCCATTCCTTAGCCTCACTCGAGCAAAGAAAATAAAAAAGACCCAAGTAATAAACTGAATAGATAAATCAATAAAATAGGTCCACTATTTCCTTGACCAGGGCAATGTATTTCCACTTTGGTTAAAATCACCCTCACCTCCACATACAGCCTCAGAAGTTCAGATACTGGGGTTCTTTCCGTCATCTATGAAGCGCTTGGTTGACTTCCAATTTCCCCTGCCTTTGCCAGAAAACTGCTAAATTTCCAAAAAGTGCTCTTTGAGCTGTCCAACATTCCCAGACTCTCATCTTACCGGCTGGAGGAGTTTTTACTAATTTTAGATTCAAGGATGCCTTCTGTGAGCAATTAGCTATTCAGAGTCTCCGCCCCCATCCTGCTTAGACACCAAACATCACTAATGCTGAGAACACAAACAAATACAGCTATCAACAAAGTCAGAAGCTACCTCCGAAAAGCAGTCAAATCAAGCCAAAATGTCAGCTCTGCCACCTTAATAAATAGGTTTATTGGAAATCCTTCCAAAAGAAATAAATGTTGCCTATCTTTCCCCTAAAGAATTGAGTGAGACCATAGCAGAAAAACAGAAAAGACTCAGACAAAAGACAGAAATACTTAAAAGACAGAGGCAGAGAAAGAAACTGCCAGAGAAAGAGACCAGGCAGATGGGGGTGGAGTCTGGCGGCGGAGGGGTGACAGAGGCAGAAGGCCAAACAGAGCAACTTGGAAGGTGAATTTCTCCTTCTGTGATTTTCAACAGTATGAGGTTCTCCCAAGCATAAGAATCCATTTTAATGCAAGTAAAATTACATCTCAACAGTAAGTAGTCCAATGCTGATTCCCAAGCACCTACTGCTTCCTGTTCAGATCCTCCTTTAAGAGGCTTACAATCACCCCTCATCCTCCATTGTACACAGATTTCTCAGCCTTTCTCCCAATACAAGAGGGCCAGGGACATGGCTACTGGGTTCAAAGCACTAAAACAGCCCGCAGAGCTTCAAAATGCATGAGGTGCGGCCCCCCCTTACCTTCAGCAACACCACGTCCACAGTCCTGTCCACCTTGGAGATGTCACAGAGGCTGTAGCGCCTCTTGTGCCGTTCATACATTTTGCCCAAATGCAGGAAAGAACAGAGAAAATGCAGGAAGTATATCCACTGTTAACTTGGGAACCAGTGCGAGTCCTTAGTTCCAAATTTCTCACGGTGAGGTGGAGGAGATCTCTGCCTTCCAGATTCCTCTCTATGTAAAAACTCTCAAAGGGGTCAAAAACAACGAATTAAAAAGAAATCAAGGAGAATCCAATTCCTTGAACTGACTGAGAACTTGCTGGTAACTTCAGAGTGCTGAAAAGATGACTGTAGAACTCATAATATAAACAACAAATATCCCCTAATGCTATACTTTGTGCAGATCTTGACTGAAAGAGAAGCAAACAGCGTTTCCATCACTGGCAATGACTCCCGTAAAAAAATTAAGAATAAACTGGCCAAGCATAACGGCTGATACATGTAGGGAAAAAAACCCAAGAAGGCAATAAAAATCCAGTATATATTTTGCCAGGAAGAGGGAGAGAAAGAAAGGAAGACGACGCTATTTCAAAGCGATGACATGAAAAAAGTCATTAGATTCTGTTCTTGCTTAAAACAAAAACAAAGACAAAGAAAATCTACTTTTCCTTAAAGAAAAAAAAGTAGAAGCTGGGAGATGCTTTTCAAAGCAAAGTCTTTAGAGTCTGTCTCTTGCTCACCAGGCAGTGGGACTTGGTTTTGATTTAAGTTGAAAATCTCTAAGGACAGCAGAGTAAAAGGGGGGAAAAAAAAAGACCACTCCTGCAGTACTCCCTCTCTCCCTCCCTCCCTCCCTAGCCAGCCTCCTCCTCCCTTTTTCCTTCTCTCTCAGGAACGTCACTGCTTGCCCTTTCAGCTCTGCTCCCGCAGCCTTGGAGGTTTGAAAACCCAATTGCAGTTGTGGGAACATGATTCATCTACAGACGAAGAGAAAAACAAGGCTTCCTTTTCCAACCCGCTTCTTCTTCCTCCTCCTCCTCCTCCCACCCCTATGAAAAAGGCTTTGTCAGGCATTGCAAGATGCAGCTCAGTTCTTTGATGTCAGAGTAGTATGCTAATAAAGGAAGGGGGGTGTTATACTAAACACCACAAGTGTGTACAACGGACTCGTCCCGAGGTACAGAAAACTGAAACTACCCAAAGCATACACTGTACCTCCCTGCCAAATGCAAGGCAATGATTTAACATGAGAAAAATGTTAGCCAAATATTGCAGTTATGTCTCTAGGATCAAGACGTGGCTACAAATGTGTCTGATAAGGTTTAAAAATTATCAAGAGTTAAGCTTTATTTTGGGGGAGGGAGAAGGGAGGATGGAGTTAGATTGAAAGAAAATGAAAAGGAAAAGGAGTGGAACAAAGGAGTTCTGGATATGTTAATATTTGTTGTGACTAAGCATAGCTGTCTGGCTGAGACTTCTCCTTCAATGTTTCTATGCACACTAACTGGGTCTTGAATGTGGGTCTGCTACTTCATTTGCCTGTTTTCTTACTATTGCACACCCTTCTAGTCCCCACCCTAACATTCTCAGGGACCGACTTACTTCAGAATGCATTCTCTCACCTGAGACACTCTCTTACTTGGATCATAAACGATTTGGGAGGGAAAAGGATGAGGAACTGAGGGGAGCAAAAAGCAGAAAGGAGTGAAGAAACAAAAGAAAAAGGGATTAAAAAAAAAAAAAAGATTTCTCTTTCTAGGAGCTGCTGACATTTTCCTTGAGTTGGCCAGAGTAGTCCTTAGCTAGGCTGTGAAAGCAGGGGCTCAAATAACCACAACAGAAGAGGAGAGGAGAGATTTAACACCTACATTTCTGTTGACATTGCAAACAAAGTTGGTGAAAAGGTTTTTCAGGTATAGAAAAAGGGTATAGATCAGCCGTGTCCTCAGGCCAGGTATTCAAGTCGCTGACCAGCTTAAAGGAGGGAAACAGCAAACCCTGCTAAGAAGAGTGCAAACATTTTCCTCAATTTTCTGTTAATACACCACAGCTATAGGCTTTAATCCGAAATAAAAGCCGTAAGGTTTTATCTCCCTATTCCTCACTGGTTCATCTGAGGAATGAAGGTGGACAACCCCTCCCCTTCTCATGCCACCAGTGAGCCTTGGTTCTTGGTGGTACCAACATGTGCAGTGAAACAGATGTTGCTTTTCATTACAAATGAGACTAGAAAACAGTAGAAACAAGACAATTTGACAGAGATTTAAAAGTTGTAAATAAAATTCTTGCTCTGGCTTATCAAAAGCATGAGAACCTGACCAGAGATTTACAAATACTTCCAAACTATGTGGTCTAGGGCACAGATAGAAAGAGCCTTTAGGCTTGAATGTATAGATAAACTGATAGTTTATTATCTTTTCTGTAAAAGCTTTCACCAAGCTAGAATGTAGAACTCGCCCTTCTTCTTTTTTTGAACACAGAGCTGCCTCCCCTCTGTCCGAAATATGGTTTGTTCCTCACTGCCACGCCCTTCTGTTTTAATTAGAATCAAATGATTCCTGCTTCCAAGATTCCCAGGCATGTCTCTCTAGGGATCAGAGATGGTTTAAATCACCATTAAAACCTTCCTACCAGCCCGGCGCAGTGGCTCATGCCTGTAATCCCAACACTTTGGGAGGCCGAGGCAGGCGGATCATGAGGTGAAGAGATCGAGATCCTGGCCAACATGGTGAAACCCTGTCTCTACTAAAAATACAAAAATTAGTCGGGCATGGTGTCATATGCCTGTAGTCTCAACTACTCGAGAGGCTGAGGCAGGAGAATCGTTTGAACCTGGAGAGGCGGAGGTTGCAGTGAGCCAAGATCGTGCCACTGCACTCCAGCCTAGCAACAGAGGGAGACTCCGCCTCAAAAAAAAAAAAAAAAAAAAAAAAAAAAGCTTTTCTACCCTAACCCTGTCCAGTGACTTACATGCAGATAATCTATATCAATCTAACAGACATTTTGTGACTCCTAGTGGAGGCAAGCAAAAGAAATAGGTAACAAGGTGTCTGTCTTCAGGAAGTTTATAGGAGAGGGAAAATTGTTTCAAAATAATATAATTTTCTGAAAGAGCCTAGATTACTGTTTGAGACATATAGAACTAACCTTTTTATTTCTAACTTCTGGATTTGTGCCACAGGCTGGAAAGCTAGATTTCCTGCTCTTTCTGCATATTAAAAGGACAATTCTTTACATATTCTGCTCCTTCTTGGAGGACAACAAATACCCTGGGTGGGAAATAAATGCTCTGGGTGGAGAAAAGAGTCTGTGTTGCTTTCCCCTCTGGATCTGCTCAGCACTCCCCAACAGAAGACAGAATCTGCAGTCTTGTACTTTTGCAGTTGATGTGACAATTCCAAGTTTTTATCAAAAACATCTGGAACCAGTGAACAGTAATTCTGCTAGGATTTTGAAATACAGCAACCAATCATTTCATATCTAAACCAGAGCTGAGAGTTACAAATTTAAAGGGAGTTCTGAATTTATTTCCCTTTTCCTTTAATTTGGGGAACCTGTAGTAAAATATTTTATTATTTACAGCCATACTACTTAACAGTAGTTACTTACAGTATTAATTATCTCTCCTTTCTCTCTGCAGCCTCCGTCCTGCCCTCTATCCACACAAAGGGTACCAGATTCTTTAAAAACAACCGGTGCTTTTAGTCTGTCTCATGCCACAGGCCCAACATGCAATTCTTAAAGATTCCAGAAAATGAAATATAAAAATACTTTATACATCTTAATTTAGCTATAGCATTTGTGTTCATGAATTAAATTTTCATTTGATTTACTTAACTACAAGATCTAGCACCTTACCAAATTGTTTAAGCATTCTTATGGGTCAACACTGTGGCTGCTTTAGTTCCAGTTAGGGCAGAAGCCCGTGTGGAGTCTCATAGCAAAGTTTCTGAATTAGGACACCATCTAGTGGGGGATGCTGAAGACCCAAACAGAACACCAAAAGTCAGTGAATATTTTTGTGGGGGTGTGGGGATACGGGTGGGGCTCATCTTCTGCTACTAAGTATTTTTTCCTGAAAGCCCAAAGTGAACATAAAGTAGCAGCATGTGACTGGACACTGGTTAATGACTCACCAATGATCAATTTTACTCTCTGCAGAGAACACAAGGTACTAAGTGAAAATCAAGGGTTCTTTGTCTTCCTAGGTGTGCCATTATCTCACTGAGCAACTTGGGAGATATTAGTTTGACCCTCTGGACCAAGATTTCCAGAATGGAAAAATGAGAGAGATTTGATGCTAGGTCATATCTGAAGATCCTTCTTGCTCTAATATTATATAGTGCCAGTCTGAGATTAGGAAGTTATTGCCTGCCATATAGTTCACAGGATACGGTAGTTTCAGAGGAGAAAGAAAAGGGAATTGAGACATTCTCTTAAAACTTGCAGAAAACATTATTCCTGCATAATGACACTTTCTACCTTGTTCTTCACGTGAAATGGGAAGGAAAAGTTTACCACAGTCAACAATTTTCATTAATCTAAACTTAAATATAGTGAGTCATCCAGAGTTACACATATGTTGGTGGTAAAATGTATTAGAATATAGATAAAACATTTAGCCTCCACTTGAGCAACTCCTGTTTGCTTAGATAATAGACTGCTTCAAATAAGAGGAATGAATATTTCACAGGTGAAAGAAGAAAATAATTTACAACGGCTGCAAAGGCATTGTCTCCAATTAGGCTTTCCTTGTAAATTTCAGTGCAGGTGTTTAGGTGCTAGGTGCTATGGCTCCAGGAGAAGCAGTTCTACTGTTCCCTCCTAGCCTTCATTGACACACAGATTTGAAGGTTACCAGACAGTAAAAGGGTAAAGGAGAAGGAGAGACCTAGAAGGCCATAACTAGCATTTCTTTTCAAATTAGTAGCAAGCAGTAGCCAACAGCTCCTTTCCTTAACCCTTTACTGTCTTTACAAGAAGAAATCTTAAGACAAATTAACTGGTGGCAGCAAACTGACAATAATAGCAACAATTAAAATAACAAAATAATATGGAAGAATATAAGAAAAAAGTATCTTCATAAACGTGCTCTTTACAGGAACAAGGTCTCATGTATCATACACACAAATGTTAAATTGTACTAAAATTACCAACAGCTTTATGAAATAAAAGGCAGGAGGAAGGAAGAAAGGGAGATGGCAGAATCAAAATTTCAGTTGGGAAAACAGTGACAGGACAGTTTAATCTCGAGGACAGGTCTTTTGGAGCAAGATCTATTAACCACAACATTTAATGAATACCTCCTGTTTGCCAGGTGCTTCCACAGGTACAATTTCATTTATTCCACATAAAAAGCTATAAGGTGAAATTTTACTGTCTACAGATGAGGAAAAGTAGCACTCAGAGTTTAAATCAGTTATATAACATCACACAGCTAATAAAACAGGCTTGCTTTAAACTCAGTTCCGTAAATCAGTCTTTCCACTACATCTTATTTTGCCACTTGATAAATCCCCCAAGAAATGAAACTATAACAGAAAAAAGTTAGTATCTGAAGAAAGAAAACTTGGGATTCATTGCTCATTATCAATATTCCTACATTTGATTTTTACATAAATGCTAAAGGACAGAAAAAGATGATTTTTTTTTTAATAAAAATTCCAAGTGATTCTTAATTTTACATTAAATGAACTCAACTTTTCTGCCAACATTTCAATATTTGACATTCCACTTTCAAAAAGTTTCTCACTATAGTAATATCTTACAAAAATCTGAAAGAACAAACTAAACACACAGAGTAAAAGATCTCCGGATATTGACAATTGCTACCCAAGTCTTCCTTAAAACGAAGAGATACACTGATCTGGCTTTTTTCTTTGGAGCAAACACTGGCTATTTCTTTTGGCAGCATTTCAGATATTTAAAGATGGCCATTGTGCCTCACCATCTTCTTCAGGCTTCTCTTTCGAACCATGATTCCCACAACGGTTCCTCAGACAACAGAGTACCTGAGTGCTCTCCAGTTAGTGTATTTCTTGTGATGTGGATGCCACAAACAAAATCCTCTGACATAGTGCACACTGGGATGACTAAGATCAAATTGGTTTTCTTGACACACATACCACACCACTAGAAGGATAAGCTTATTGTGAAATAAACTTACTTCCCATATATTTTCTTTCAGAGTGACTTACAGCATCAGGTCTCCTTTAAACTATAATCTTGTGATTTTATTTTAAAACCTACTTTATAGCTTTCTGTATAAATATATTCTCTCAAATGAATTCTCATTTGCTTTAAAGTTACCATTTTAGCCTAAAGAGAGCATAGTGAATCTAAATTCCATCACTGAAATAACAGCTGTTTCTCCAAACTCTGAAGAGCAAGGCTAATGATGGAACCCAGAATTATATCACTAAAAGCCTCCCCTGGTAGGATATCTGTCCATCAATTAGCACTCCTAATACATTCATGCCATTCTCCTGCCTCAGCCTCCTGAGTAGCTGGGACTACAGGTGCCCGCCACTGTGCCTGGCTAATTTTCTATATTTTTAGTAGAGACGGGGTTTCATCATGTTAGCCAGGATGGTCTCGATCTCCTGACCTCGTGATCCACCCGCCTTGGTGTCCCAAAGTGCCAGGATTATAGGCGTGAGCCACCACACCCAGCCCCACCACTCCTAAGATTAAGTAAAATGCTGGTCTATCAGCTACAAAGCCAACTGAATTCTGAGTCCCATTCCTCCATCTTCTATACAATAGAGAGTAATTCATAAAACTTCTTCCTGAAATTAATACATACTAATGTATGGCATTCTCCTATTCAATCTGTCAAATAATGTCACCCAAAAGGGAAATGAGACACTACTCATGCAGTGTACTGTTTGATAACCATTTATACTGTCTATTTAAAACCAGATCCTAAAGACTGTTGTATTTGATAAAACTATAAGCCATATTTACTTATAGTTTTGAAACTTCTAGCAGCATTTCTTTTTAGCATGACCACAAGAACATAAGACAGCCCAGCACTAACAAATAAGAACAAAAACAAAAGCTACTTCATAATAGTACAATGACACAATAACTTCTTCTCACATGTAGAAATTTTACCAATTTCATAAAGCCCCTAAGTGCAAATTTTTGAGTAAAATTACTATAAATCATAGCATCCCTTTTAAGGCATTAAGGTAAGAAGAATATCTTCTCTTCACATTTACTTTCCTTTTTTTTTTTTTTTTTGGAGACAGAGTCTCACTCTGTTGCCCAGACTGGAATGCAGTGGTACAATCTTGGCTCACCACAACCTTCGCCTCCCAGGCTCAAGCGATTCTCCTGCCTCAGCCTCCTGAGTAGCTGGAGATTACAGGCACGTGTCATTACCACTCAGCTAATATTTGTATTTTTAGTAGAGACAGGGTTTCACCATGTTGGCCTGGCTGGTCTTAAAGTCCTGACCTCAAATGATCCACCTGCCTTGGCCTCCCAAACTGCTGGAATTTACAGGTGTGAGTCACTACGCCTGACCTACTTAAACATGCTAACTATACCACCAAATAGTCAATTCAAATGAATTCACAACCTTACGCAATTTTTCCCACCCAAATAGTTGGTATATATACAAGCGCAAAATGCATATGTGATTCAGACAAAACCACTGGTAAAAAAAAAAAACCTATTTCAGATGGTAATCTAGACCTTGAAAGTATTTATTATCAGTTAATTTTTAAACAGGTTTACTGAAGTATAATTTACATATAATAAACTGCACCTATTCAAAGCATAATAAATGTTTTATGTATTGTCAAATTTTTCTAAACATGTTTTCAAGATACATTAGAATTTTTAAACCTGGAGTGCCAAGAATACCAAACATGGCAAATTGAGTAACTAACAATTTCAACAACAACCAAGAAATTTCACATGGAAAATCTGTGACATTATTGGGACTGTAGAGTACAACTCCACATCACTGTCCTAAATCTTCAATAAGCTTTTCAATAAAGTTAAATCATTAGGCAAATATTTATTAAACATGTACGTTTGGCATTGAGGATATGGCAGTGCACAAAATGGACATTAAATAATTATAATCATGTTTGAGACTGGCCCTTAGAGTATGTTACTAATCTGAGACTTGATGGAAGACTTAATAGGAATTAACCAGGCAAAGGATGTATATGTGTGGATGGTGCTGCACGGAGGCAGGGAAGGAAAGCCAGAGAGATTGACTGGTGTCTAAGTTCAGGCAGAAGACTGCATGATAAGGCCCAGAAGGAAGAAAGAGCACAGAGACAAAGGATGAGGCCAGCCCCAGCTGAACATGTTACTTGTGTTCACAAGTATATTGTCACTACAATAGGAAAAACGATCGAATAATTGTTAGCAAGGGAAAGGCATGATCGCATCTGTATTTCAAAAATATTTTTTCTGGAATACGCTCACAGGACAGGAGGGAGCAAGCCTAGAGACAGATGAGTTAGAAAGCTGTTAAAGAAGTCAGATGAGAAATGATGGTAGCGTGAACTCAGGTCTGAAAGCAGAGATCAAGAAAAGAAACCGAAAGTCCAAAAATATTTAACATTAACAGGATATTGGGCATTGGGGTGGGAGCAGGAAGGAAAAGAAGTGTGATGATGGACTAGGTTTCTGTCCTGAACAACTAGGTAAAGGGCAGAATGCAGCAGTAGATGGCAGGGAAAGATTAGATGACGAATTCACTTTTAGACACAGTGAATCTGAGACACAGTATCTCAGAGATATCTCAGCAGAGCCATGGTAAGCAGTTGAAAGTGTGTGACTGGAAGTCAGGGGAATGGCTGGGGTTGGGCATTCAGATTTGGGAATTAACACACAGAGGTGACATCAAGGAAACTAAATGGAGAAAGTATTTCAAAGAAAGGATAGTAAACAGTGTGAAATGCTATAAAAAGCTCACGCAAATACAAGATTTGGATTTTGCTAGGCAAATATTTCGTACATCTTGGTGAGGGTAGTTCTGGTGTAGCTGTAGACTGATGAAAACTGGATTTAAATAGTCTACTATTTCACAGGGGAAAACTTAAGGTTTTTGGGGGGAGGGGAGTGGGAGGATGGAGTTTCGCTCTTGTTGCCCAGGCTGGAGTGCAGTGGCGCGATGTCGACTCACTGCAACCTCTGCCTACCGGGTTCTAGTGATTCTCCTGCCTCAGCCTCCCAAGTAGCGGGATTACAAGTGCTTGCCATCATGCCCGGCTAATTTTTTTATTTTTAGTAGAGACGGGGGAGTCTCACCATGTTAGCCAGGCTGGTCTTGAACTCCTGACCTCAGGTGATCCACCCACCTCAGCCTCCCAAAGTGCTGGGATTACAGGCCTGAGCCACCACGCCCGGCCCTTAAGTTCTATCTACATACTCAACTCTTCAGAGTGTTCTCTTAAGACATTTTTTTCCTTTAGAGAAAGTGCCTTAAGTGAAACCTTATATAATGACTGCTATAAGATTTCTCACCCAACAATAAATACTTTAGATTGTTAAGAACTTTAAGAAGTAAACAAAACACTGACAGAGAAAAAGGGATCGTTAACAAGAAGTGAGTTCCATGATCACGACTATCCTTTTGTATTTTTTAAATTGTGTCAAAGAGATCCTGCCATAGAAACCAAAATTAGTAGCAAACTAATGAATATTAGCCAAATTTATTTACCCATTCAGCAAATACTTAAGTGTCTGCTGTAGGTGAGTTGCCCTGTAAGGTGTTATGAGAGATACACAAATACGTAAGACATTTTTGAGTCCTCAAAGAAAATACAGCAGGAGCAACTGTACGAAACACAAACACAAGACAGTTTGGGTAGTTAGTACAGATGAAAAGCAGAATTTCAGCAAAAGGAAGACGATCCCTGGCTGAAGTGATAAGAAAGAAAAGATGCTGTTTTAAAATAAATGGAAGGAAAATGGAAGAGAGGAGGTGGGCATTGTATATGAAGAGTGTGAGTGAGGGTAAAGCTGTTAATGAATGCCAGGTATGACAGAGGAATAGCACGATGTCTGGTTACATGCATCAGATTCATGCAAGGGACTGCTATGACATCAGCTAGGAAAAGCATTAACAGCATAAGTTATACAAACAGATGATGTAAAAAGAAAACTACCATATGATCTAGCAATCCCACTACTGGGTATATATCCAAAGGACATGAAATCAGTATTCACTCTTATGTTCAGTATACTGTTCACAATAGCTAAGATATGGAACCAAGCTAAGTGTCCATCGACAGTGAATGGATAAAGAAAATGTGGTACATACACACAACAGAATACTATTCAGCTATAAAAAATAACAAAATCCTGTTATTAATAGCAAGATGGATAAGCCTGGAGGACATTATGTTAAATGAAATAAACCAGGCACAGAAAGACAACCACCATAAGATCTCACTGATAATGTGGAATCTAAATAAGTTGATTTCACAGAAATAAAGAGTACAATAGTGGTTACTAGAGGCTGGGACAAGGATGGGGAAAAGAAAATGGGGAGAGGTTGGTCAATGGGTAAAGAGTCATAGGAGGAAAAAATGTAGTGTTCCATCACGTCCAAGGGTGACTATAGTTAGCAATAATATATTGTATATTTCAAACTAGCTGGAAGAGAGGATTTTGAATGTTTTCACCATTAAGAAATAATTAATGTTTGAGGTGACTGATATGCTAATTATCCTAATTTGATCATTACACATTGTACACATGTACCAAAATATCACACTGTACTCCATAAATACGTTCAACTATGTGTCAATTAAAAATGAAAAAAGCATTTGCTGTTATGCTAAAGAGTTTAAGACTCTATTCAGGGGCAACAGGGAGCCAGTGAAGATGTTTGTTTGAACAAAGAAGTGATATGACTTACGCTGTCATTCAGAAAGGCAGTAAAAAAGTCTTTAGCTTCATCCAGTCTAATCTCCCTTGTCTGGATTTCAGACTGCTCCATGACCCTTATCCAATCTCATTTTCTATTGTTCTTCAAGATAAAGCCTAATTGTGTCTCAAGGTTCCACAATCAGGATGTGGTTCTTCCTACTTCAATGCCCCTGGCTCTCAAAACAATCATGGTTTCTGCAATTCCCTCTCTTGCCTATCCACCTTAGTCAAAGTTCATCCTTTAATTCTACTTTCCCAATTCAGCTCTCTCTACCTACTCTAACCCTCCTTATAATGCTCTCCTTTGAACCACTATGGGGCTTACACTCTGCCTTGCTGACTCTATAGTGTCCTGCCCTGTATTGTTCATTGCTACTGCATGTTGGTCTGATTCTAACCAAATAATAATTGCCTTAAAGGCAAATGCCATTTCTCAAATTTCTCCAGAGTGCCAAAAAAGGTATGAGACATCCAAGGTGGGATGAATAAATAATAATGTCTTTGTTTACCACCAAAATCACAACCCTAAGACTTCCAATGGCTGACCAAATTTAGTTATTAAATAAGGAGAGAAAATAATTTTGTCTGAAGTAGTTTCTCTATTAGAAGAATACAAGTCCTGGCCAGACACAAAAACTCCTGCTCAAAATAACCACAACCCAAGGAAAATATGAATCCCACATAAAATAAAAATGTACTACTTTAGGAAATTACTTGACTTCTTCTTCTTATTTTTCTCTTCACTGCAAAAAGAATAGCTCTAGCATAGTCAACACAGTCAGACAAGCCCAAAAATGATTCAGCTTCCCATGGAAGACTTCCCTCATCCCTCCAGGCAAATATACACCATTGTACAGTCATGCTCTCCAAAAAATGCAGAGGTACAACTTGCTCTTTTTATCAATTGTCCAAAAAAACAAAGCAAAGGGGAAAAGAGAGAAGTCCTTTATGAAAAAGCCTATTTGCCAACACTACTGCCAGGTTAATTTTGGCATTCACTCATACTCAAAGCAATAAACTTGCTTCTATTCATTCAGAGACTATTATTTGGAGCTTGCATTTTGAGAATTTTACTTAACTAGAACAGATATTTTAATGTTCTGAAAATTTTTAAGGAAGTACAATGTAACTTTGTTTACCTTAGATTACACTGTAAACATTTGCTTTGGAAGGGTTATCACAAAAATATGTTTAAAGAGTGGAGAATGCTCCTTTACTTAAATACATACTAGCAGAGATGTCTCATACAGGAAGCATCAAAGGAAATAAAGGGACAAATGAGTAGCTTAATGACTCTATTAAGCTAGCATCGTGGTTAAAAACATGAACTCTGGAGCAAGACTGCCTTAAACAACTCATAGAAACTTTCTGTTCCTCAGTTTCTCGCCTATTAAAAAAAAAGTTGGCCGGGCGCGGTGGCTCAAGCCTGTAATCCCAGCACTTTGGGAGGCGGAGACGGGCGGATCACGAAGTCAGGAGATCGAGACCATCCTGGCTAACACGGTGAAACCCCGTCTCTATTAAGAAATACAAAAAACTAGCCGGGCGAGGTGGCGGGCGCCTGTAGTCCCAGCTACTCGGGAGGCTGAGGCCGGAGAATGGCGTGAACCCGGGAGGCGGAGCTTGCAGTGAGCTGAGATCCGGCCACTGCACTCCAGCCTGGGTGACAGAGTGAGAGTCCGTCTCAAAAAAAAAAAAAAAAAAAAAAGTTATGAACAATAAATGAATTAATGTATGTTACATTTCTGTCTTCTTTTTTTAAAGGAGGTATTTAAGTCAGCCTACAAGGGTACATATAAAATAAAACCAAGTAACTATGGTAAATTTTTACTCAAGTCAGAATTGAAAGAACAAAACACTTTTGCTTTCAGTCAGACTGCCATATCCCCTCTGGATCTATTTTGTACCATGACACAGGAAAGCAGAAGGAAAAGTGAAGTTCTCTGATTCTCTGATAACTGGAGAAGGTAGGGAGCTACCTCAAAAACTAAGAATAAAGGAACTACTGAGTATCTGAAGCTGTTTTACAAAGAAGTACTTCTTTAAAAGCCAAGATAGAACTAGGAACACAGATCGAAGAGTTAAGTCTCAAAAAAAAAAAAAAAGAAAAAAAGAGAAAAGCCTCTTCATCTGAGGCAAAGGGAAAGAAGAAAAGATAGATATTTATAGATTTTTCCTGGCCAATCCCCAAGTGCCTAATTTGGATTGAACTGAAAATGTCTCCGAAACAATCCCCACCCTGAAGGCTGAAATACCAGTGTGACCCACTGGGGTAAAGAGCATCCAGCTCTGAGAGGTGACCCTGGGAAAGAAGCCTAGCACCGTGACCACTTCTCTGGCCTTTTCTCTCACCTTTCCTTGCAAGATTCTTCTACTTCAGTCACACAAGTCAACTTACTGTTCTCAGATTATTTTACACCTGGCTGCCTCCATGTCCTTGACCCTGCCATGATGTTCTTCCCAGTCTAGGCAAAACCAGAAAAGTCTTTAAGATCTCTTCAACTGTAGTCACCCCCATGATGCCTCCACCAAACACCTCAGTCAAAAAACTGGCCTATCTTGCCTCTGATTCCATTAGAACTGTGTTAGCATTCATCCATCGATTATCACAGTTACGTAGGGACCTGCTGTACAAGTGTCGTGGACAAGACATCTCCTGTTTCTTTGGATTTCTTGGCATTCAACAAATGGTTTCTGTGTAAATAAATATGTATCTCTGAAAAGGATCTTTCAGGTAAAGAAACTCACGCTCAAGGGTAGATCAAACCTAGGTTGGGCGCTGTGGCTCATGCCTGTAATTCCAGCACTTTGGGAGGCTGAGGCGGGTGGATCACCCAAAGTCAGGTGTTCAAGGCTAGCCTGGCCAACATGGTGAAACCCCGTCTCTACCAAAAATATAAAAAGCAGTTGGGCATGGTGGTGGGTACTTGTAACCCCAGCTACTCAGGAGGCTGAGGCAGGAGAATTGTTTGAACCCTAGAGGCGGAGGTTACAGTGAGCCAAGATCATGCCACTACACTCCAGCCTGGGTGACAGAGCAAGACTCCATCTCCCCCCCCCTCCAAAAAAAAGAGTAGATCAAACCAGTGCAGAAAATCTAGATTCAGAAGTTCCTTTCTTTAAAAATGTAAAATAAACCATATATTTTTGACACAGAGATACGCACTAAGAAAAAGGGCATCTACTTGGCCCACTACAAACAAACGGTATTAGTAGTTAGACCTTATAAATACATGAGACCTATCAGAAATTTATCAGTAAATGAGAATATTCTGTCTACCCTTAATGCTGTTTTAAAAATAAAAAATTTTAATCCACTTTATTGAGGCATGATAGAAATACAAAAAATTACGTATATTTAAAGTACACAACTTGATAAGCTTGACGACTGCATGCTTTTTAAAAATATAAATGGAGGTTTGGGTGGGTCCCATAAAATTATCCATCCCTGAGATTTGTCTAACTAAATACATATTGATTTTTATATTATTTTATTTGTTCACAATTATTTATAAGCTTATATCAGAACCTTTCTAAAACAATTTTATTTTAAGTTCCAGGCTACATGTGCATGACTTTGAGGTCTGTTACATAGGTAAACATGTGCCATGTTTGTTTGCTGCACCTATCAATCCATCAACCCAGGTATTAAGCCCAGCATGCATCAGCTATTTATCCTGATGCTTTCCCACCTCCCACCACACCCCGCTACAGGCCCCAGTGTGTGTTGTTTCCTTCCCTGCGTCCATGTGTTCTCGTTGTTCAGCTCCCACTTATAAGTGAGAACATGCAGTGTTTGGTTTTCTGTTCCTGTGTTAGTTTACTGAGGATAATGGCTTCCAGTTCCATCTATGCCCCTGCAAAAGACTCTTTCTAAGAATGCAAATATCTCCTTCTGGAATTTATATGAATATTCTACAATTGTTCCCAGTGAAACTTTTAAATACACTCTCCACAAAATGGTAAATTATTTGAGATGAAGTTTCATGAAAGCATTTTAATAATTTCTCAAAAAATAAAGGGATATATCTGTGTGTTTAATGGTTCAGAAGCTTGCAAACCACTGACTGTCAGGAATAGTTTATCTAGGAAATTAGGTAATCCATGGGGATTAAGAGCATAAATTATTATCAGGGGCACCCATGAGCTCTTAGTGCAGCACTGAGCAGGAAACATGTAAGTTGTCCCTCCAACTAGCCATCTATAGATTATTAACATCTCTCTTCTGACTGCCCTATGAAGATGTTACAGTAAACATCAGTAGTGCTCAAAAGAGCTTGGTATATGGTTTATTGTTAAGAAGAACTTCCTAATCTTTCTTTCATACAAGTAAGGTTTTCCTGGGTTTGAATTTTAATGGCTCTATGACTCTAACTCTCATTCTGAGGAAGCTTTTGAAGGCCAGGTGCAGCGGTTCACGCCTGTAATCCCAGTATTTTGGGAGGCCAAGGTGGGTGGATCACCTGAGGTCAGGAGTTCAAGACCAGCCTGACCAACATGGTGAAACCTCATCTCTACTAAAAATACAAAAATTAGCTGGGAGTGCCTGTAATCCTAGCTACTCAGGAGGCTTAGGCAGGAGAATTGCTTGAACCCAGGAGGCAGAGGTTACAATGAGCTGAGATTGCACCATTGTACTCCAGCCTGGGTGACAGAGCGAGGCTCCAACTTGAAAAAAAAAAAAAAAGAAGAAGAAGAAGCTTTTGATCGGTTCTGTTTCATTACTGAGTCAATTATCCAAATTCTACATAGACAGAAAGATGAATCACCCCTCTTGGTTCAGTCCTAAATACTCATTTTAACGGGTTATCAAAGAGGACCTCCTATTCTTCACCTAATTTTTAGCTGCAACTCCTGCCACAGTGATTAAATCAGCTTTTCAACCTCAACTTACAAAACTTAAATCTTCAAATATATTTATTACGTAAACACGAAATAGTTATTTTTTTTAAAAGTGACCTCTTTAAGATTGTCAGTGCCCCGAAGGAGAGAAAGTAATAAATAAAGTAAATACTGTATCCCCTTTTGTAGAGTTCACTGAAGCAATACTTACAGGAAACTGTCAACTAACTAGAGATCAGCCTTGCTGAAGTTCTTCCTGTGTCCCTTTTTCTTTTGAGACAGTCAACATACATCAGACATTATAAATGCCTGCCATGTGTGAGACATGTGACAAGTCACTGTACATGAAAACATGGCTGAAGCAGAGTCACTGGCAGGAGGCAGTAGAGCTCCCAGTGCAGTATGTAGTGGTGCACATGAGATACATTTTAATTCCACTGGGTCTGTTCCAGTGTGGGGAAGGAGAAGAGTACAACAGGAGGCCTGAGAGTGTGAAGAGAGCACCACAGGTAACACTGCACATCAGGGAAGGGCTTTAAAGAAGGAAGAGTACCCATGTCAACTCCAAAGATGCATTTCAGACACAGAACACATTCAGTGAATACAACAACAAATTTCAAATAATAAGGGGGTTTTGGTGAGGCTGGCAGTTGGACTGTGGGGTGAAACAGTATAGCTGATGGGACTGTACAAGTAATCTTCAGAGGCAGATTGTAAAGTCCATGTATGCCACATCATAAAGTTTAAAAACCAAGGAGCTATTTAATTTATTTTGAGCAAGAATCTGCAACATGGGCTAGACCAAGCAGTTCTCAAAGTGCGGTCTGCAAAACCTTGAGGAGACTTTTTCAGGGTGTCTGTGTGACCAAAACTATTTTCATAGTAATGGTAAGATATTATTTGCCTTTTTACTGTGTTGACATCTGCACTGATGGTGCCTTAGCACAAACCAAGGCATTGGTGCCAAAATGAATCAGGAGCCATCATAGTCTTCACTGCCATACTCTGAGTACACACCTTTTTAAAATTCTGTGGGACAAAATGGGAAGCAAACACAAAATACTTCTGCGTATGGAGATGTGATGCCTGTCTTGAAAAAAATCACTTGTACAGTTATTTTAAGTGGTGAGCTAAACTGCTTTTTTCAGGAAACAACATTTTACTTAAAAGAATGAGTGACAAATAATGGTTGTTCAGAACTTGGGGTATTTTCTTAGAAATGAACCGAGTGGACGTGCTTCTCAAGGGAAACAACTTACAGTATTTATAGCTGATGATAAAATTCAGATTTTAAATGAAAATGAGAATTCTGGAAAGCTTGTAGTTGTCACTGTGAGTTTGCCAATTAACCACTACTTAAAGACATGTCTGATGAAACTAGTAGTAATATTAACAAATTTGAGTTTCTGATATTGTAGAATGAAACATTCGACAATTGGAAGAGTTGTATTACTCAGTGAATCAAATATTTTCCAAATGACCAATGTAGGATTTTACAAAATTATGCATGAGTAAAAGATTCATTGAAAGTATGATAGGCTGGGCATGTTGGCTCACGCCTATAATCCCAGCACTTTGGGAGGCCGCGGCGGGTGGATCACGAGGTCAGGAGTTCAAGACCAGCCTGGCCAACATGGTGAAATCCTGTCTCTATTAAAAATACAAAAATTAGCCAGGTGTGGTGGTACACCCCTGTAATACCAGCTACTGGGGAGGCGGAAGCAGGAGAATCACCTGAACCCAGGAGGTGGAGGTGGCAGTGAGCGAAGATCGCACCACTGCACTCCAGTCTGGGTGACAGAGCAAGACTCTGTTTCAAAAAAAAAAAAAGTATGAGATAGACCAGACCCGGCACAGTGGCTCATGTCGGTAATCACGTTACTTTGGGAGGCTGAGGCAGGAGGATCACCTGAGATCAGGAGTTTGAGACCTGCCTGGCCAACATGGAGAAATCCCATCTCTATTAAAAATACAAAAATTAGCTGGGTGTGGTGACGCACACCTGTAATCTCAGCTACTCAGGAGACTGAGACACAAGAATGCCTTGAACCTGGGCAGCAGAGGTTGCAGTGGGCCGAGATTGTGCCACTGCACTCCAGCCTAGGCGACAGAGTGAGACAGAGTACAAACAGTTCAATGATAGGATTTCAGATTCCACACTGAAAATAGCTTTTAAGAACCTACTATTTGTCAATTTTGATCTAATATCAAAGAATATCACATTTGAGAAAACTATTAAGGTAGTTCTCCCTTTTCTAAGCATATACCTGTATTTGCTGAATTTTCTTTATATTCTTCAACCAAAAGAATGTATTGCAATGCAATAGGCTTAATGCATAAAAGATATAAGAATCCAAATATTTTATTTTATTTTATTTTTTGAGGCGGAGTTTCACTCTTGTTGCCCAGGCTGGAGTGCAATGGCACAATCTCGGCTCACCGCAACCTCCGCCTCCCAGGTTCAAGCAATTCTCCTGCCTCAGCCTCCCTAGTAGCTGGGATTATAGGCATGTGCCACCAGGCCCAGCTAATTTTGTATTTTTAGTAGAGACGGGGTTTCTCCATGTTGGTCAGGCTGGTCTCGAACTCCCGACCTCAGGCGATCCACCCGCCTCAGCCTCCCAAAGTGCTGGGATTACAGGCGTGAGCCACTGCGCCCGGCTCAAATATTTTATATTAAGTCAGAAATTAAAACAATGCCACTCCTCTAAATTTTTTGTAGAAAAAATATTCTTTATAAAAATATAATTTTAATAATGATTATTGTTGTAAATAAATATTTTTTAAATTTCTCAGTTTTAATTTCTAATACAGTACACATTTCTAGATATGACCTATATAAACAAAAGCTCTTCAGGGCTCTTAATTTTTAAAAATGTAAAGAGATCTTAAGAACAAAGAGTTTGAGAACCGATGGGTTATAAGGAATACAAGAATAGCTGGAAGGGGAAAAAAAACCACAAAAACAAAGAATTCCGGTGAGAGAAGATAACAGTATGAATTCCTAAATTGGCAGTTTAATGTGATAAGTTAAATTTACTATCTCATAGAAAAAAAGCTTTTCTTATTTAGGGGAAAAGGATGGAATCTTGGATGAGAGCTTTCTAACTTAACAGACTGTATGAAAGCTAATGCCTTTAGTTATATGTGAGATTAGGTCTAAACAATTTCATAACATTATGAATGATGCTGGTGAATTAAGAGTAATCACAGCAAGAACAATAAACAGAGACGGTTTTCTGAAGGGCAAATAAAATTATTTAGGAAAAGACTTTTGATGACCTATATGCTAATGAAGTTAACCAAAAGGTACTTCCTAAGGGACTACATGGTTGAACAAGTTTCATTCCATTTTTAAAATACCAGGGCAAATGGTAAGCTGAGATGAGTAACTCTTTTTAATGCAAGTTCCTGAATTATTACTCAGATTAGTGCCCATTAATGTACATTTTAATAAATAACAGTAAATGATACCTCATAACAATAATTCTGAGCCATCAAGAAGAGGATAAATTTTGCTCAGCATTTAAGAAGTCAGCCAAGTACATGGATATTTTAGAAATATAGTATAGCAAAGGTATCAAAGTAGAAGATCTGGCAGGGAAGGCTTTACCTCCAGCTATCTGACTGCCATTCCAAAAAGATTAACTTGTTACAGGTTCTACAGTGAAAATGTTCCAATTTAATTCTAAGAGGGTCTTCGCTCCTGGGGAAAGTGATATTAGGAAGAGCCACAGACACAATGCTAAGGAATGGATGGTAAAAACGTGGTAGAAGAATTTCTACCATGCTGAATGACAAAGGCTGACAAAGACAAGTTGTTTCTTCAGCTTAGTTATTCCTTGTTGTCATCAGGACATAAATGCTTTTGGGGGTGGCTAGGGGAATATATTCCTTTAAAAGGCTATCTTGTTAAATTTGAAATTAATGTCATACATTTGTTAAATCTTTTAATTACCACTTGTTTATTAAAAAGAACCTCCTAAAAGAACATTTGTGTTGTGAAAATGGATGTCAATATTTAAAGTCCTGTCTACTACATTAGAGATGGCCCAGTAGTGCCTCTACTAAGCAGCAGCTGTTGAAATTTCCTCTGAGTAACTGTGTATATCTAAAAGTAAAAGCCTTGCTTTCAAAAATATTTAACAATTCCCACTTTTTATTTATTTAGATTTGTGCAATTATCTTCCTCCATTAGACTAAACTAGTTGGTTATGTGATAAAATGCTTTTCAGAGGAAGAACAGTAAGCTAGCCTTTTTTTTTTTTTTTTTTAATCTAAGCTATTCCCATCTTCCCCATTCTATGTGGGGGTGATATACCACAAGAAGTTATAGGAACAACTGCTACAAGAATTAAACATCTTGGGCCTTTACACAGCTGTTGCCATATCATGGCTTTGGTGCATGGTCAGTCACAGATGCTGTCAAGAGGCATGTTTAGTTTAGCTATCCTTTTGCTTCTCCAGCCCCCACATTAAACGTCTCCATCTTCTCTGTCCTTTTTGCTACCTCTCTTCTTCCTGCTCCAAGCTCCCACAAACCAGCCTTAATAAACAAGGAAGGATCAAGGCAACATTCCACATCAGTCATATTTCAGGGCACCTTCATGTTTGTTTGCTAATAGATGGTTGGTATTATCTAACCAATAGGGTGACTCCAAGTTTTAAAAAAACAGCAAGATTAATTCAGAGATAATATTATTTCTTTTTTTTTAAATAGAGATGGGGTTTCACTTTGTTGCCTAGGCTGGTTTTGAACACCTGGACTCAAGTAATCCTCCCATCTTGACCTCCCAAAGTGCTGGGATTACAGGCATGAACCACCACACCCAGCCCAGAGATAATATTCATAAAAGGTATGCATTGTTTTGTTTTTACTTAACCCCTTTTCCTTCCCAAAGAGTTATGCCAAGAAACAGACAAATGGCAGTATAAGTTCCCATTAGGAATAAAACAAAGAAAACTTGGCATTGTTAGGCACTGATGAGCTTGCCACCTCCCACCTTCTGGGACAGCTAAAAGCACAGTAGCTCCCCAAGATGAGACCAAAACCAAAGTGAGGAGGTAGAGATACACTGTAACTCTGATACCCAGCAGCAAATGTCAATCACCTGAATTCACTACTGCCAGTATAACTTAAGACCCTCCAGTGGCTACAAAGAAGCCTGTGGGGCTATGACGGGTGGGGTTTGCCAATGACAAATTCTATTCTTTTTCAAATCCTACAGAACACAGTCTTTCGATTTAAAAGCAAACCTAAGAGCACTTGTCCACATTATATTATATGCTAATCTTCAAACAATATTTCTTCTCACAGCTTGCAGGTACTCCTTTTAATGCGTTCAGCTGCAACAGCCACTGCAGGAAAGTTCCATGTCAGGAAAGCCAGGATTTAAATCCTTTTCCTCACTCAAGGAGGAAAGAACAGGCTCAGACAAGGGAAAAACAATCCACTGAGCTTGATGTGAAGCAGATACAGCACCAGGTTTCAGCACTAATGAGGGAAGAGGGCCAGAGCTCTATTTCCCTCCTTTCCATCATCCCATTAGGGAAACCTAATGACTCCTGGGAAGGAACATAGCCTATTGTGTTGACTACAAGGGCAACAGGGACAGGAACTGTTTCATAGCAAAACAATCATGATACATGCATCACTTTCTGGAACTGGAATGAAAAGTCTAACTCTCTATTTCAAGGCAAGCAATGCTGTCAACAGGGAAAATCCTTTCAGTGAAACATTTCAGCAGAATTCCACTTAATGCCTGATGTTACAATGCTACCAGAAGTGAACAGTAGAAGCGACAATGGTGTGGATAGGCCTAAACTATGGAAAATTCCTTCTCTGAGTTCCCATGACCCAGGTGTCAACTCCTGGTTCATTTCTTTGTTTCTCCCAACAGAGCTTCTTGAGGGATGAGATCTGTCTTATTTTACCCACCATGGCATCCCTGGTTTCTACTACAACACTCAGCATACAAAACAGATGTTTGGCCGGGCGCGGTGGCTCAAGCCTGTAATCCCAGCACTTTGGGAGGCCGAGATGGGCGGATCACGAGGTCAGGAGATCGAGACCATCCTGGCTAACACGGTGAAACTCCGTCTCTACTAAGAAATACAAAAAATAGCCGGGCGAGGTGGCGGGCGCCTGTAGTCCCAGCTACTCGGGAGGCTGAGGCCGGAGAATGGCGTGAACCCGGGAGGCGGAGCTTGCAGTGAGCTGAGATCCGGCCACTGCACTCCAGCCTGGGCTACAGAGCGAGACTCCATCTCAAAAAAAAAAAAAAAAAACAAAACAAAACAGATGTTTGCAGATTAAAGGCTGAATTTTGCTTTGGAAATGCACAAGAGTAACATCTCCTGGAGGAAGGGACTATGTTCCAACAGCATAATTTACTGTTGGAATCTTTGCTACAAATGTTTAAAGTAAGGGATTCATGCATGGACATATGTTTTTTCCATGCCTCTCCCGCTGACAAGTCAGTCTGTAGCTTCCCACAGTTTCTGGCTTTCACAGGGGTGGAATGAGAGAAAAAATTCCTGAGCCTCTTAGAATAAATGTCCTATTGCCCACAAAGTAGAGACCTGCACACTACCTGGGCTCTGATGCTTCTCATCATGCATCCTCTACAGATTGCACCAGGCCTAGGCCTAATTTCAAGGGGCCTGTGGCTGAGGTGGCACCCCCTGGTTCTTCTTTAGCCCGGCATGGCAGGGGGAGTCCAAACCAACCCAATGTCTTCAGGTCCCTCCACCTAAAAAGAGCTTGGTTTATAGTTGATTCAAGGGAAAAAATAAACACAACAAAATTTTTGGTAGCAAAGCAAGGAGGAAGGATGACAAAGAAAGAAACTAATGATGTCAAAAATAAAACTGACCATAGCACATTTTCCTTGAGTTATTATTTTCATAGAAACCAAAAGATAAAGAATATTGGAAAGAGGATCTTACAATTCTGCTTTTCCCAGGGCAACCAGGATGTTACCCTAGGGAAGAACATGACAAGCAGAAGGCTCTTCCATTTTTCACATCATTCATCTGCTGTCAGAAAACACTCGCATCACACAAACCTGGATTCCACAGTGATTCATGCAGGCTTATTACCTTGGTAGGTAACAATATCCACTAAACTTCAAGGAAGGTAACACACAACAAGCACACCCAAAAATAAAGATGCCATGCTCAGGAAGGGAGAAGGCAACAGGGAGTGGGAATCTTAAATCTACCCAGATCACCCTATACTGTGATCTGCACATGGCCCAGCCACAAGCCTGCAAGTATCTGTATCAGAGGGCAATTTGCTAAAAGGAAGTACTGCAGTCACCAGTGCAGCAGATGCACACAGCTCATCAACCACAACAAAGGGATCAAGTGTACACCTTCAGCTGTATCCTTCCCATAATTTTTCTTAATGTATGGGGAGTGGGGATTAAAGGATTTCATGAAGTAGAGGAATGTCACTGATCAGTAAAGATGGTCCTATTTAAGGATTTCCTATTAAAGAATCTCCAGCAGAAATACTGGAGAGGTTTTCAGTGTGCCTCCGGCTTACCATGTGACACTGAGGAGTTTACTTCAGTGACAGGTGATGACTAAGACAGAGGTGGGCAAGGAGAAGCTCATGGGCATCACAAATGATGGCAGGCCCTTTGAGCATCCTAGCTCTTTGGGTACTCCAGTTCCTTTCTTGGCAAATTAAAGGGCACAAGCCTCATGCTCACTAAAATTCCTCCCTAAACTAATATTCTATAATGAGAACAATTATTTTTGGAAGATTTTGGATTCCCGTAGTTACAGAATCTGGAATATAAATAGAAAAGACCTCTAAATGGTTCCATTACAAATTTTTTGATCATGTGCTGTTTTTACATAAATCAAAAGGGAACAGGATATTTCCAGTTCAGGCATGTTTTTCTGTTAATCTATCGTTTGTTGAGGGGATTCCAAGCAATAAAATAATTCACAATTTTTAACTTCTTAGCTGCTCCACCATGTTTTTTCTTTCTGCCTCAGAGAAGGGGTTCAGCAAAAATGTGCCCGATGTGCCACTCCCAAGGTACTTCATACTCTACACAGTAAAACACACATATATATGCATATCTCACAAAAATAAAAGCGCTAAGTCAAATTTATCCTTTCAAATATGTATTTAACCATAAAGGTCAACTGTGAAGCTATACATTTACCCCAATTATTCCTATTATAATTAGTTCAAACTGTTTCAGACATCTTTTGCAACCATCTTCAGTACAAACAATGAAATCACATGTGAAAAATCTGTCTCATTTTTATACCTCCATAACCCCAAATTCCAACCCCAGAGTGACTAGGCTTTTTATTTTATTTTGAGACAGGGTCTCATTCTGTTGCCCCTACTAGGATGCAGTGGCATGATCATGGGTCACCGCAGCCTCAACCTCCCCAGGCTCAGATGATCCTCCCACCTTAGCCTCCCAAGGAGCCAGGACTACAGGTGCATGCCACCACACCCGGCTAATTTTTGTATTTTTGGTAGAGACAGGGTTTTGTCCAGGCTGGTCTCGAACTCCTGGGCTCAAGCAATCTGCTTGCCTCGACCTCCCAAAGTGCCAGGATTATAGGCGTGAGTCACCACATCCAGCAACTAAGCTTTCAAAACTCTTAAATATATATCAATACTGATGACTCAGTCAGGATCAAATGCCAGCTACAGAAAAAGAAGATCAATACAATAAACATTTTGGCTTACTCTGACTTCTGAGTTAGGTTTAAACTTAGATAGTGCTCATAAGAGTATTCTCTGTCCTGAACTTTATGAAAGGCATTTTCACCATCAACTAACTTTCTCTGAAGACTTCCCATGTGCACTTAAGACAATGTCCCAATTGTTCAGGTCCACAGCAGTGATAGGGTTTTGGGTGTCCTCAGAATGGAAGCAAAATGTCTACATCATTGTATGAAATGAAAGAGGCAGGAAGGGAGAACATAAACTTTCAATGGCTGAATGGAACTATTTAAACAGAAATACTACTTGTTTCAATTCCCACATGGTTCATATACTATTGAATACTTCCATTTTTCATATTCTGTGGTAAATTTTATGTTTTTCAGTTCTAGTGATATGTTTTTTGTTTTTTGTTTTTTTAACCTGGATTACTGCCAGATCAGTTACCTTGCAAACTGATGTGCCTCTGGTAATCCTTAGGCAATTCTATGATCGTTGAAGGGCTGAGTGTATTGTGAAAGTAAAAAAAGAACTACAAGGCTGGAAAGCATATCAATGGCTCCCTGAAGCTATCCCTGTTCTTGCCAATAGACTATTGATACCACCTGTGCTACAACATGGGTCTCACCAAGGAAACACTATTATGTTTCAGACAAACACTTTTCAAGAAGTATTCCTCTCTGTGATCTCCTATAGCACATTAATGGTATCTGATAACATGTCTCACACACTGCATTCATGTATTGTGATTGTATCTGTATATGTTTGCTTTTTAAAATTTAACTAGATTCTAGGTATGCTAAGGGCAAAAAGGATCCCTAACTTTCAAAAATTATCTGGTATTTGGCAGGGTACAGTGGCTCATGCTGTATTCCCAGCACTTTCGGAGGCCGAGGTGGGAGGGTTGCTGAGTCCAGGAGTTTTGAGACCAGCCTGGGCAACATTATAGAGACCCTGTCTCTACAAAAATTTAAAAATTAGCTGGGTGTGGTGGCTCGCACCTTCAGTCCCAGCTATTCTGGAGGCTGAGGTGGGAGTATCACTCGAGCCCAGGAAGTTGAGGCTGCAGTGAGCTATGATCACGCCACTGCACTCCAACCTGGGCAACAAAGTGAGACCCTATCTCCACAAAACAAAAACAAAAACAAAACTCCAATATTTGATGCAATAATTTGTCCAGGAAAAAATAATCATTTAATGTTTACTAAATGAATAAATGAAATTAAAGCCACAGACTAATATCACAAAATTGAGCAGCCTAGGAGACTAGAAACATCTGAAATTGGTGCCCCTGAAACTTTTTCTGGATAAAGTAGACAACTCCATATATAGTGGACAACTCCATAAATAGTGTACACATTTACTCTTCTGGTGGCCAACTAGAGAAACACCATTAGCCTCTTGTTAAAATCCACGATCGAAACCTAATACGGAATATCTAAAACTGCTAAATTGTAGGTACCCAGGTAGATCCCTGAGGTGGACCTAGGCCTTTCTCAAAGATCAAATGACATCTTTCTTTTAATTTTCTACTATGGAAACCTTCTCTTTCATAGGCAAAAACAAGCAGCTCTAAGTCATATTTATGTCAGTAAGCAACACAGAACTTAGAACCACAAGCAATACATAGTTTTTTTCTAAGAGATCACCTATTGGTAGCCCTTCCAAACGTACTGGTTACAACCAAGCCTGTATTTCTGATACATAATGCATATATCTTCATTCCCACAGTGTAAAAATAATATAACATTCTTTAAAAACTTCCTTAGAAAGGAGAATTTAGCGTCCATTTCACTGAAAGTTATTTTTTCACAAGCACCTGTATATTTACCTGTATTTTAACACTCAAGAATATATCGTATTTACTGGTTTAATAATTGCCTTTCCTACTGGAATATGAGTCTTTGAATGCAGAGACTCATCTATTTTCATTTCAGCATATCTGAGGCCTAGCACAGAGTTCAATGAACATTTGTTGAACTAAGTACTGACTAAATTAGTACACCCTTGCAGTAAACATAAAGTGACATGGAAAGTTAAATGTGTACCACTGTGGCCTGATATAATTGATAGCTTCTTCCAAGACCATTTAAAAATCATTATCTAAAATCATTCACTCATACTGTCTTAAGATGGGCCTAATAATTCTGAGTTAGTTTAAAATGAGATTAGAATTATATCTATTGCCTTTAAAATGCCTATTAAAGGCTAGAATTTCCTAACCCTAGTTAATACAAACAACCTTTGTAATAGGCATCAATATCCCAAATTTACAGATGAGGAAACAGCCTCTAAATAAATTAATCAAAATTATCCAGCTGGTGATTGGCAAAACTGGGATTAAAGCCTTAATTCACTGGGCTCCATAATCTTTCCCTTATACTTAGCTATTATCACTGGCTGTCAACATAATAAGAATGACCAAAAGAAAAATGAGCGTAAGTAGTAGACAGAAAGAGTGCTAAGACTCACATACGGTTATTTTCACTCAAGAGGGGGTGGCATGAGATACACATCCCCTCTAAAATGCACATATGACCTATGATTCAGCAGTTCTATGAAAGAAAAAAGCAGATTCTAGTATAATTGATTTTAATATCTCAGAACAAAACACCTTGGAAAACATTTAAGACAAAACTGATTAGTGTAAGGATTTGGTTAAAGAATGGGTGATTTAAAAAAAAAAAAAAAAAAATCCCGCATGGTGGCTCACACCTGCAATCCTGCACCTTGGGAGGCCAAGGCAGGAGGATCACTTGTGTCCAGGAGTTCAAGACCTGCAACATAGCAAGATCCTGTCTCAAATTTAAAAAAAAAAAAAAAAATCCCTCATGATTGTCCTTTTGGTCCAAATGTAAGATATCCTCAGTTTTGTTTGTTTGTTTGAGATAGAGTCTCATTCTGTCTCCCAGGTTGGAGGGTAGTGGTGCAATCTTGACTCACTGCAACCTCCACCTCCCAGGTTCAAGCAATTCTCATGCCTTGGCCTCCCAAGTAGCTGGGATTACAGGCGCATGCCACCATGCCCTGCTAATTTTTTTGTATTTTTAGTAGAGATGGGGTTTTGCCATGTAGGCCAGGCTGGTCTCGAACTCCTGGCCTTGTGTGATCCACCTGCCTCGGCCTCCTGAAGTGCTGGGATTACAATATTTTTAAAATTATTCTAATCATCTCAGAATCATACACTGGTCAAAAATTAAGAGCGGAATAAACTAGAGATTAACCATTATACAAAGGAGAAAACACAGATCAGAGAAATCAAATAACTTGCTTAAGGTCACTTAAAAATATACAAATAGATCATTAAATTATACCTTTACATATATTATCTATGGGTAGTTTTACACTAAGTTTATAGTTTTGCCACTTGTGACTTTATGGTCTGGGGTTCTTTGAGGTACTTCTTTTCCACAATTGTATTAAAAATTTATATTAGGAGCCACTGATAATTTCCTGGAAACTCTCCATTTCAGAGAAGATACAGAGAGTCTCCAAAAAATTTACATGAAAAAAACTGAGAATTAAGTTTCCTCTAGCTTTGGACCTAAATGGGATAATTCAGGGAGAGCCTGCCTCTCTTAAATGCCAAATGTATGCAGATAAAGACTTTATGGCAACTCAGAAAGTGGCCAATTTGCCTTTCCCTAGGTGACACACACACCACAAAACTATGTGAATATGATGTCAGAAACATTTTTAAAGGACCTTTTTAAAAACTGACAACTATGGGTGGGATGTATAAGCCATTTTGAATATCAGCATTGTAAGTTGTTGGGTTAGTTACCAAATAGTCTAGAGGTTGCCATATTTTCCCATGGCAGCTGAGCATGAAGGCTGTGAACAGTCACACAAAACAAAAGCTTTTAACCAAATTCCTAGACTAGGGATGGAAATACAAGTTCGCCCCCTTTAGACAACAGAAAGAAAATAGTGTTCCATTAAATATAATAAAAGGACAGAGTTCAGGAAGATATTAACAGGCAATATTCCAAGACCAACAATGCCCTTACTACAATCCTGAAGAAACAAACATGAATACTGTTGTAAAAATAACTAAGAATGGAAATTCAGTTAATTTGATGTTTGGCTGTATAATTGCAAAATAAAAAAAAAAGAGAAAAGAAAATGGTTCTGATTTTAAATGCTTTCTTGATTGAGGAAGGTATGTTAAACAAAGAGTAGATTTTCCCAGTAACCTAATACTCAACACATGGGATTTTACAGTTGTTCTTGAACATAGTTGTTCTTGAGTGTTTGACTCGTAGGACCATAGAAACCCTGACAATACATACTGGTTTGTAGAATTAACTGTTCCATATGGCTAATAAGCTTATGCAAAGAGCATTCAGAAAAGGAACTATTATTGAGATACCTCAGTGAACAGATGCCCCAGGGAGGGAAGGTCCTTCCTAATGAACTTGGCCATATCTTGAAGAGAAAAGATCCCTACAACATATGATACTGATTTGCAGTACTGCGGCATACTATGAAGGCGAATGGTGTCAGAAGGCCTTCTTTTCTGAACTTAAGTATTCAATGTCATCTCCTGCTTCCCTCCAGCATCTGGCACAGTATCATATCATTCTTTAGGAAATAAAAGGCAGGTCTAAAAAATCTTCCTAATCTCTGCACCAAAAGCAAGCACTTTGGAGAAACATCATCTTAGTGGTATTTAGTTGCAGCTAAACAGATTATAGTAAGAACACAAGACTTAAAGTGTATCAGCTTACATCTTTTTTTTTTTTTTTTTTTTTTTTTGAGACGGAGTCTTGCTCTGTCGCCCAGGCTGGAGTGCAGTGGCGGGATCTCGGTTGACTGCAAGCTCCGCCTCCCGGGTTCACGCCATTGTCCTGCCTCAGCCTCCCGAGTAGCTGGGACTACAGGCGCCTGCCACCTCGCCCGGCTAGTTTTTTTGTATTTTTTTAGTAGAGACGGGGTTTCACCGTGTTAGCCAGGATGGTCTCGATCTCCTGACCTCGTGATCCGCCCACCTCGGCCTCCCAAAGTGCTGGGATTACAGGTTTGAGCCACCGCGCCCGGCCAGCTTACATCTTAAAATGGCTAAAGGAATTTCTCCAACTATTACCAAATGCATGAAAGTGTAACGCAATGGTTTTAGAATTTTAGTATGTGTAAGTATCATTCAGGGATGCTTGTTTAAAACACAAAAACCCATCCTAAACCAAGTGGATGGGACTTCCCAAGCATACCCTCAGATGATTCTTCAGGAAATAGTATAATGGAAAAATTATTAGCATAGAAATTGGGTTCTAGTCCAGCTGGAAGTTAACTAGCTGTGAAACAAGGCAAGTCATTTAACTATCCTGAATCCATTTCTTCTCTTATAAAGAAAAGGTGCTGGACTTCAGAAAATCTTTAAGGTTCTTTCAAATTGTAAGGGTCTCAGAAGTAAAACAAGTTCCATGTCTTTCAATTCCAAATTAATGTATGAAACTATTCCTGAAGCTTTTATAACATGTGTTCAAGAAGCAGTAACTGAGTCTGAACCACCATATTCTACTAGTTACTAAAATAAGTGAACAGCATATTGTAATCTGAAGTTACTAAAGTAATAATAATGCTAAGCTGAATTTGTTTTGTGCTAGGCTCTGATCTAAGTACTTGATATATATTAACTCACTAAGGAAAAAAAAGACGACAACAAAAGGTAATCTGAATACCTTGAAACCAGTAAAGCATATAGGGGGAGGTAATGTTGAATATTAAATTGCAATGGGCATTACAACTTTGGCAATACTCAGTAACAAACCGCAATTATAATAAAATGATAAAATGATTAATGGGAATAAACCACATTATGTGTAAAGTAATAACTGCCTCAAAAACTGTGAACATTTTCAACCCGATAAAGAAATATCAGTAAAGACTATCAAGAAATCTGCAGCATTTAACACATACATGTGTTTTCTCTGAGAATATAAGCAAACGAATGTGGATACTAATTCCTTCACAAACTATGATTTTCAGCACTGGACCTTTAAAGTAAGGGTTTATTTACAATACATGTGTCAAACAGGTTAAGGAATGAAAAATTACCCCTCAGTTTGTATGACAGATATCAGACTAATGGACTAAAGAAAACAAGAACTCAACTGCAGCTTTTTTCTTTAAATCCTTGGTAGTGCCACTCGACAGAGGTTCTTATGCTCTGATCATTACACGTTTAGAGAAGGTTACAAAACAAGACTTCTATAAGAATTTAAATGGATTCTTTAAATTTACTAGAAAACAGCCATAAATTTACCATAGTACTGGTTTTCAAGCCGGTAGCCAAGCATAAGATATAGGAATTTGTTCTATTTTAAATTTGGAGAGGATGATTCAATGAAGCAATGACTGGCCTATTCCCAAGGCACGCACATAGACAGGGTATGTGGCAGAAAGATCAGGTTAAATATTACACAAATGCCACTCCTCCCTCAAATATAATCACAGACTCTAACCCTTTTCAGCATGAAAACAGACTCTAGAAGGTTAAAGATAGAGAATGATTAGAGACAAGGAAACTGAGCTCTAGAGAGGCTGTCAAAAAACTATTCAGGAAAGACAGAACTTGATCCCACTCCCAACCTGTAGTTTAAAAACCAGAAGTTTCACCACAAAACAATTTAAGAAAAGAAATTTGCTTGCTTCTTTTTTCTTTTCTTCTACCAGTGCACAAGTATTTATTAGGCAGGAGCTCACATGCTATTGCCAGTTAACTCTTTTTTACAGCCCTTGAAAAAAACTTAAGACTTTTTTGTTTTTTCAAGACATTGTTACTCTGTTGCCCAGGTTGGAGTACAGTGGTGCGATCTGGGCTCACTGCAACCAGTTCACTGCAACCTCCCAGGTCAAGCAATTTCTGGCTAATTTTTGTTTGTTTTTTTTTTTTTTTTTAGTAGACACAGGGTTTCACCATGTTAGCCAGGCTGGTCTCGAACTCCTGACCTCAAGTGATCCATCCGCCTCAGCCTCCTAAAGTGGTAGAATTACAGGCATGAGCTGCTGTGCCCAGCTGAGATTTTTACATTTTTTTAATTCCTGGAAACATAATTCGAAACAATAATATTTCATGACACATGACCATCACATGATACTCAAATTTCAGTGTCCATAATAAAGTTGTATTGAAGCACAGTGACACTCCTGTGTTTACATACTATCTATGGCCGCTTTCACACTCACAGCAAAGCTTACTAGTTGTGACAGAGACCGTATGTCCCACAAAGCATTTACAAAAGTCTGTCCTTTACAAAATGTTTGCAGACCTCTGCTCTCTTTTCCTATCCAGTGAAAACCTGTATGATGAATATAGTAATGTGAAGAGTTAAGTGGGAAAAATTAAAGTGTGTGTCTGTTTTATCCCTTCAATTCACAGCAAATAAGGGAAGTTTGTCAGAGCACCATAGAGAAGAGTTAAGTAGTCAGATTTCACATCATTATAAGAATGCTGTGAACACAAAAACTTCCAAATTTAGGCCTGCAAATCCTCAAGAACTGAAAATCCCACTGACATATGCTTTCCCCAACTCTACACGGTGGAAGCAAACACAAAGCATAAGGTATTGATATCTCCCAGCTGGAGACAAATTACGTGGTTCTCAGGCTTCTTATAGCATCCTTACCAATCAGAGCCCAGGTTTCTTAAGTCAAGGAGGAATTGCCCTGTTGTATAAGTCCTAGATTAGAAATCAAACCTCAAACTCTTCCAGTGGCCTTTGCCCTCTAGCTAGTCATGTGACTCTCCAAGGGTCTATTCTTTTATCTGTAAAATGAGGTATGCTGACCAACCAGAGGAATATTCACTCTCTCAACTCTTAAAACTAGAGAAAAAGGAGAGGAGGAAAGGGACTTTTCTTTAAGTCATGTTTTGTTTTCTTCATTATAGTAGACAAGATACCATTAGAATAGAGATAACCCTCATCAGAAAGCAAAGGGTCTAGAGCCAAGTACCAGTCTGGATTCAATGACTTGAATCACTACAATATTAAAATGGAGTACTAAGAAACAGAGGTATTTGAATTCAAGGATGTGAGTTTTTTCCTTCCTTTTCTAAGGGGCTTCTGGAAACAAAGACACATCTACCCATGCAGGGTGTGTTCTCTTTTCTTCTCACAGGGTTAAAAGCAACATTTGTCTGAATAATGCCTGCTTTACAAGTAGCCACCCAGGCATTAGTCATGAATGTTATGTGTAATAAGGGCGGGTTAGAACAGTCAGCACCTTCATACCACAGTACTCCAATACAACAAGGGCACAAGTATAGGGCACTGTTTCTCTCAACAAGTTTGTTTTAAAAGTTAACAGTCGGCCAGGTGCAGTGGCTCACGCCTGTACTTCCAGCACTTTGGGAGGCCAAGGCAGGTGGATCACTTGAAATAACAAGTTTGAGACCAGCCTGGCCAACATGGCAAAACCCTATCTCTACGAAAAATACAAAAAATTAGCCGGGCATGGTGACGAGTCCCTGTAATCCCAGCTACTCGGGAGGCTAAGACAGGAGAATTGCTTCAACCCAGGTGGTGGAGGTTGCAATGAGCCAAGATCCTGCCACTGTACTCCAGCCTGGGTGACAGAGTGAGACTTCAGCTCAAAAAATAAATAAATAAATAAAACATATGTCCACATAATTTTGTACACAAATGTACATAACAGTGTTATTCACGGTAGCCAGAAAGTGGAAACAATCCAAATACACACATAAAATAATGTGCTATATCTATACAACGGAACAGTGTTTGACAATAAAAAGAAATGAAATACTGATCAATGCCACAACATGGATGAAACTTGAAAATATTATGCTAAGTGAAAGAAGCCAGTCACAAAAGATCACATACTGTGTTATACCGTTTATATGAAGTTCTGGAATGGGCAATTTACATACTATCTATAGCCACTTTCACACTCTCACAGCAAATCTCTCTATGGATTCATAGAGAGCAAATGTAGATGAATGAGCTGGGGGAGGGAAGAGTGAAGGAGAGGTACACTGCTAATGGGTCTGGGGTTTCTTTTTGGAGTGACAATGTTCTGAAATTAGAGCCTCAGTGGCGATGGTTGCAGAACTCTGTAAATCTATTTAAAACCAGTGACCTATGCACTTCATTTGATTGGGTGGATTTTATGGTATGTGACTCATATCCCGAAAAAAGCTATTCTGAAAAAAAAAAAACCCATATTGATTGAACCTTTTTTTCTTGTTTTTTTTTGAGACGGAGTCTTGCTCTGTTGCCCAGGCTAGAATGCTATGGCACGATCTTGGCTCACTGCAACCTCTGCCTCCCAGGTTCAAATGATTCTCATGCCTCAGCCTTCCAAGTAGCTGGGATTACAGGCGCCTGTAACCACGCCCAGCTAATTTTTTTGCAATTTTAGTAGAAATGGGGTTTCACTATGTTGGTCAGGCTGGTCTTGAACTCCCAACCTCAGGTAATCCACCCGCCTCGGCCTCCCAAAGTGCTGGGATTACATGTGTGAGCCACTGCGTCTGGCCTACTGAACATTTTTTTTTCATTGCTGAAAATGATATACTTCATAAGTTAGACAGTTACTATTGAGCTATAAAGTAAAAATCTCATTTTGGCTATCAGTTTTTATATAAAGAAAGAAGAGTCAGGTTTAAGAAGGGTTTATAGGCCGGGCGCCGTGACTCACACCTGTAATCCCAGCACTTTGGCAGGCTGAGGCGGGTGAATCACTTGAGGCCAGTTCAAAAATGGCCTGGCCAATATGGCAAAACCCCATCTCCACAAACAGTACAAAAATTAGTCAATCATGGTAGCACATGCCTGTAATTTCAGCTACTCACGAGGTGAAGGCAGGAGAATCGCTTTCACCCACGAGGCAGAGGCTGCAGTGAGCTGAAATTGTGCCACTGCACTCCAGCCTGGGTGACGAGAGCAAAACTCCATCTCAAAAAAAAGAGGGAGAAAAGGAAAGAAATAAAGAAAAGGTTTATAGATCCCCTTTTGTGGTAACTCCGAAGCTTACTGACAAATTTTAAAGTCTCGTGCTCATGGGGAAAATGTTTTTCAGCATAATCTGCAAGAAAACATGTAACAAGCCCATTCCAAAACTTCGCTGTCTGGTATATACCATTTATGAAAGCTTAACTGCAGCAACATATACACATTTATATAACAGCACAAGAGAGAAGGGGGAAAACACTATTTTGCCCACTTACCCTCAAATAAAAGACAAAGCCATAAATAAGACATAGCAGAACAGGATAAACACATTTTGTGCTCATATAGACTTACTGATGCCACTTACCGCCTGGGTCATTGGGCCTTGCTTCATCTTCAGTGTAGCAGCTATGCTCCCTACAGCTACTTCTTCAGAAACTGAACTTGCTCTAAAATCCACTTCATCTTCAGCTTTCACGTCCGGCATTTCTGAAAGAGCAGGGAGATTACAGAGTACATTTTTAAAAACTGATTTCTGTGCCTTACTATTTATACACCATGCTCCAGGTTTCATGTGTTTTGTTTTTGCTTTTGTGTTATAGCGGAAAAGTATTCTTTTGCTGTCAGCGGCTAGTGTCATTCTGACCCTATGCTGAGCTATTCCTTTATCACATGGTTATTGGTTTTCCCTAGCCTTTGTAGGGGCTTAGAACTAAGTGAGGATACAATTCAATGTCTTTTGAACATCCATTTCACTATTAACTTTTTATGACAAATCTGAGTGTAGCACTAACTTGCATATGGAAAACTAAATTCATAAGCTTCGGGGGAACAGATTAATAGCTGAAGCTAGGTAGTCCATCTCGGCCATCATCAAAAAAGCAAGAAGGATTTGTACAAAACAAAAAGGAAAAAGCCACTGAGAATGAGACAAAGCCTCTGGGACAAGTCTGACTTTCACTACCATACAACACACTCTGACCCACCCATCACTGTAACCAGTAAGAACGAACAACTCAGCAGTTACTTCTTGTTTTTAATCCTTATTTCTTCCAAAACTGAAACCTAATCACAGACTAAGCTATCCCTTTCTTAAGAGAAACACTTCTGTGCATGTTTTCTCGAGAATTACGTAGTTGTCCTCTTGCTGGCCATGTTCAACAGACCAAAAACAGTGGTGGTTTTTGTTACTTGACCACCACATGGTCAAGCAAATACAGGAAGGAAGTGATAAATGATGTCTGAGGCAAATTTAGGCTTCTGACACTTCTTTAAAGGGGACTGATGACTGAACAGTTAAAATTCACCTTAATAATCCAAATGCAAATGGAACTGTCATCTCGATTTCATGTGGAAATGTATCTGTGGTTATTAACCTAGTGATGCCTCTACTCTGGCTAGAAAAATGCTCCCCACACTAAAGATCATAGAAGTTTCTTTCACCAAAGAATAAATTATATTTTTATTCTAGGAGCACATGATATATACGAAAGTCTACCTTAAATTTGTAAGAGTTACATTTCTATAGATGAACCTCTTTTCTTCTTTCTTTGCCCTTATAATTATATAATCTTTTTTTTTTTGAGACAGAGTCTCGCTCTGTCGCCCAGGCTGGAGTGCAGTTGTGCCATCTCAGCTCACTGCAAGTTCCGCCTCCCGGGTTCACGCCATTCTCCTGCCTCAGCCTCCCGAGTAGCTGGGACTACAGGCGCCCGTCACCTCACCCGGCTAATTTTTGTATTTTTAGTAGAGACGGGGTTTCACCGTGTTAGCCAGGATGGTCTCGATCTCCTGACCTTGTGATCCACCCGTCTCGGCCTCCCAAAGTGCTGGGATTACAGGTGTGAGCCACGGTGCCCAGCCAATAATTATATAATCTTACCAGCAGTTTAAAAATAGGTAAACCAGTTTCCTTGCCCAAAGAACCAAAATCTGTGTTAAATTTCATAAAATGTTATTAAAATTAAAATCTAAGCAATCCCCTCAGAACTATCCCTTGATCAAAACATCTCTAAGTGAGTCAGAGTAATTTCTGGGGGGAAAGAGGGTTGCTTTCCTCTGGGGATGTGATTTTTGGTACCTCCTTCCTTTCCTATATCTATCAACTTTGAAAAGATGCATCTTGGCACAGCAACCAGTCACACTAGTAAACAGTGATTACTGACACTTGAGGGGTGTCAGCAGCCTCTGCAGGACTGGCGTGGCTCAGTCATGCACCACTGATTTCCTAAGCACTGTGGGCAATGCTTCTGGTGGGTCAAGGGCCACATCCCCTTCTTTCAAACTGGCCCCTTCCAAATCAGCAGTTAAACCTATGTCTTCTCACTCATAAAACAGTATGATTAAATCTATGAGTAGAATGTAAACTTGCTAGAAAATACCCTTTGGCTCTGAGATCACACTCAGGTGCTTTTTCTCTAAAGCAATGTGACCAGGGATTTTCCCAATCCTGGCCATTTTCTGAAGAAAGCACCAATTTCTTCATGACTGGCTACTTTCTCTGTAGTCTGAGACCATGAGTACTGAATTCCTCTGTAGTTTGAGACCATGAGTATGACTCCTTTTGGTAACAGGACAAGTAACTCACCTACACAAAATTTACCAACCCCAAGCCCATATATACTGCTGAAAGGTCATACATTTTTTCTTCCTTCTCAAAACCTCAACATCCTAAACATCCATCATTTCTTACCAACTGTACTGTAAGTGCTAATAAAAATCAAAGTCTGAAATTCTCCCTGGTTTTTACTTTTTCTCATAGGATACTACAGACACAATCCCCACAGAGTTCACACTTGCTTGAGTTAAATTCTGACCACTGAGCCAGAAAGAGAAATAATTCTTGCCCATGTGGCCAAGGACGCAGCACCCAAATGAAAAGAACATCGCCAGGCATCAGCTTACAGCCACTCCCATTCTTCTGAAATGCCAACCTGCCAGGGCCCCCAAAATAGACTTGTTGTTGTGGCTTTCTTTTAAAAAAGTAGAGACCTTCTCATTTAAACTCTGAGACAACAGTCAACAAATATTTATCACTAACAATCCAAAACATTAATAAAACTAAAAAGCTAAAGTCATCAAAAATTCTACCTGGGATTCCTTAAATCCCTCAACTGGGGAGGGAAAAGATTATAAATGGCTAAAAGCCCTTTACTAGGGAAAATGACCACTGTATTTAAATTGCGCTTCTTCCAAAGCAACTTCTTTTGCTCCATTGATTCATTTCTCTCCATAACCCTCCCCCACACTCTTAATACATACATGTAAAGGGATTTTCAAAAATTGAAAAGAACAGCAAAAATAAACAATAAAGACAAAACAGGCTACTTCTTACCTACAAAAGCCTAGGGGCAAGCATGGAGATGGGTATTCCGTCTACAGCTGGTAACAGGTGGTGGTATAAAAGTGTGCATCAAACTGACCTTTAAAGACTTCAAGAGTCAAGATTGTGTCCGACTCCCGTTTCAGCTTCAGCCTCAACCCCGGATAAGAAGTTTTATTCAGATAGTTTATTTCCACCGAGCAATAGCGGTTTCTCTTTGCTGTCTCGGAACATGATTACCCACAGATGGAACAGGCTGCTGTGTGAGCAATCTGCTCAGTGCAGCTGCTTCACCAAGATAAAGCAGACACAAGGTCTGCCCTGTGACAGCAGCTCAGCAGACTGGGCTTGGGCGGAAATCCTGCATCCTATCCCCTGCACTGTGCAGGGTCTTGAATTCCCAGACTGCTGCCCAAAAGCAACAGGCAATGGAACTAGAGGTCCGTTCCCCAAGCAGGAAAAGGAAGGAGTTCCCTGTCAACAACACCCCTAGCTCAAAAAAAATAATAATAAAATAAAAGCACACAAAAAAACCAATGACCTAATACCACCATTCTGGGTGTTGAGATGTCAGGTTAGAACAATACTTATAGCTGTTCATGAAACCACTCTGACTCTAAATTTGCTCAGAATACGGACTAGGATGACAGGGGAGGAAGGGAGTTTCAGGCTTGTAAATAGAACACAGCTTTTTGGCACTGTTTTCTACGGTACCAGAGAAAAGGATTAAGCCATGTGAATAAAAACATCTGCTAAATTCCTTCATCATTTTGGAATACCTGTGATCTAGGCATTGTTTTCCAGGTTTGCAAAGTTGTAACCACTCCAGAATGACAGATAAGAGTGTTTATAAGCTTAAGCAACCAAGCAGTTAAGTCTACAACACAGGAAACAAAATCTGTGCAACCCTGAGATGACGTGCCTCTCCTGATGGTGGTGACTATTAACTTGACTACCCACCCAATGAGTGCAAGACCTCAAAACAACAAAGATGCCTATATTTTCACCAGGACACCACAGTGACTCTTAAGGGAATCTGCTGCTCAGACTGCTAATTTTGTATTATGTTTTGCTTACCTGTTGCTGGCTCAGGCCCTTGGACAGGTAAAATAATCTTCTCTGGCTCCTCCCTTTCAGCAAAACATCCTGCAAGGCTCCCTGTGGCTTCCTCAGGAGTACTGCCCATTGGCAGGCTCTCCCCAGGTGGGAAAGTACTCACTTTTTCTGTAAAAGCATTCTCTAGCCCTTCAGTGAGAGGACCCAACTTAGGCCTGGACAGTGACATTTGACAGGCCTCCCCCTCAGTAAGCAGTGCTCCAGCGGCCTTGACTTGTTCGATGACAGCATCCACTATACGGCTGGCAGCCTCCTCTATCAAGTCTGCTCCCTTAGGCAGAGGTGTGGCCTGGGCAGAGACCATGCAAGGTAGAGAGGGAGTGCTCCTTTCCCCGCCTGAGGGCAAGGCTTGCAGGACTTCCCTCGCGCCAGCTGGGGCCTCATCATCATGGGATGAGAGCCCCATGTCTGTGGGGAGCTCTTTGGCAGCAGGCTGCAGTAGGACAGGATGTGCTTCAGTGTCTATCTGGGCTTCCTCAGCATCACCCCTGGTATAGCTGTGGTCTGCTCCCTCCAGCTTCCCTTTCTCCCAATCAAGAGGTACCATCTCTGGGGTTCCAATTCCCTGTGGGTCAGTCACAGCTTTGTCCCGTAAAGCTACTGGCAAACCCAGGATGACATTCTTCTCTTGGTTCAACAAGACGTCTGGAATCAGGATGTCTTGGGTGTTGTGTGATACATTCTTTCTTCTGGGAACAGCCATCCCTTGTAGAGCATTAACCTGCGTAACATCCACCGTCACATTTCCATTCACCTCACAGGCACTAGTTTTCCCCTGGGATTGGGTGTTCTTTACTCCAACATCCAGAGGAGAAGGTTGACTGCAATTAAGAGCCTCAGACCCATCAGACCCATCTGGCAACAGACATGGCAACAAAGTGGAGCTGTTGTGCTCTGCACCCAAGGCTTCCTGCCTTAAGTCTGTGGCCAGACTTGCTCCTGGTGGCACCAGGCTCTGGGCAGCCCCACCTTGAATCAGCAGTGAGACTTGTGGGGCCACTTCCTTGTTATGTTCAGTTTCTGCCTTAAGACAGGCAGAGGGTGCACCCAGTGAATTACTTAGCTGAAGTGCTTTGTCCTTGGCACCATCAACTGAGACCGATTTTTCATGAAATTGTAGAGTCTCTTGTCTGGGAGGCGGTGTTCTCTGCTCTTCCTGCAACATTCCTGAAGAAAGAGCATTTTCCTTAATGGAGGAACAGGTCACTGCTATATCCTTATCTTGTTTCTGAGTTGCAGAGCTTTCTGAAACCACCAGAAGTTTTCCCTCTTCTGTCAAAACTGAATCTAAAGCCAAAGTGGCCTCACCCACACTTTGCAGGGAAGAGTCAGTGTCCCCCTTGATATTCAGAGCTTCTGGGATTGCTGGAGGGGCGGGACCCTCACGCTCTCCACCAAGTCCTGTGAGACTGGTATTCCCCATCCCACGCTGAAGCTCTGCAGCAGTGGAGGACGTGGACAGGTCTGCTGCCCTATCTTCTAGTGGCTGTGTATCAGGCTCATTCGAATCTCCGTCTGGGCCATCTCTACAATCTGTAGCCATATGTAGTTCAGGAGTTGCTGTTCCCTTTTCTTTCTGGGAGGGGACAAAAGAAAGTGCGTCATCCTTGGTTACTGATTCACTGCCTGGATTGTTTGCCAGAGAGAAAGTACTGTCTGATATTACCGCCTGGTCTGGCACCAGTTCTTTCTCCATTTTAGGGACAACTGGATGTGGATGTGAAACCACCTCAAGCATATTTGTTAAAGGTTTATCTAGTTTCACATCTTTTTGTTGGCCTTTGTTATCCACCACTTTGAAAGGACAAAAATCCACACGTTCCCGGGAATCCCTTACAGGGTCAGAGGTGACTGTATTAGCCTGTGGGTCTTCACAGTGGGTGGCATTGGGTGGATCTTGTGAGCTGGGTTGCCTTGCTGTGGTGCTTTCAGGCTGGCTAACTATGTTATCACACCGTTTTGCAACCAAGTCGCCACCAGAAGTCACTGTGTTCTGTTGACATGCAGAGTCTGCACAAAGTTTATCGTCTCCAGTTGTAGAACAAATGGGTGAGGATTTGCCCTTTTGGCTTTGAGCATGAGATGAATTTGTTTCTGAGTTCTGGTGTGGCATTACATCTTCTTCTAGCCCAAGAAGGGCTAAATCTGAGGGTGACATTGCCTCATCTATGACTGCTGCTAAGAGAGTATAAGGTTCTAATCCATCTGAAATCTTGTCTTCTGTAGCAGCTGGAATCACCACAGAATTCTGACCTACTGGAGCATCAGCACTCTCCTCACGACTTTGTGAAGTTTCTGTTTCTGCTGTTTTTTCAATGGAGGTTTCTTCATTACTAAATGCAAGTGAAGACTCAGCAGGTTTGTCACCATCCAGGGAACTGGCGGCAGGGGCACAGTTTGGAACACTGACTTTATCCACAGGCTTACTTATGACGTGCACGTCAGAGGCTCCAGCTGTGCCAATATTAGAGTTCTCAAATCTTTCCTTTGTACTTTCCCCCACTTCAAGCACATTCTTTTGAACAGTGGCATCTGGATTCATGAGCCCATGTTCCATTTCCCCTGCAGTCTCTGGGGTACTGACATTTGTTGTTGAAATGTCTCCCAGTTCACCTCCAGAGGAATACTGGGCTGTGCCTGGCTCCATGACCAAGTCTCTCTGCAGCACAGCATCTCCACTGCTCAGGGAGTCCTGGTCTGTGGGCATTCTAGAAGATTTTGTTCCAGTTTCTTCACTTCTGTTTCCACAGGACGAAACGCCTTCCATGCCCTTTACTCCACAATCAGGCAACCTCTGAAGGCAGCTGTCTTGATCAGATACAGTTCCAGAGTCCACAATAGGTGCTGGCTCCACCTCTTCCCCTTTTCTTTCCACACCTTTATTTTTCTTCCTACAGGAATGGTCTGTATTCTCCTCCTCAACTATGCTTGACAAATCACAGGGACTTTCAGTCTGTGCAACAGGGATCCCTGGGCAGCAGTGAGTGCTCTCCATCTCTTCAGAAGAAAGTCGCTGAGGGTCCGTGGGCTCTGGTGCACAGGGAAGAAACTGGCCATCTGTCTCTGGGGCACTGGAAGGATCCTGTGCCGTCACCATTAAGGGCATAAGATTGTCCATCTGCTTGAGGTTTGTTTTCTAGGAGGAAATGAAATACACTTTTAAAAAACTGCTCGTAGGAGAAGATGTCACTGACACCTCTGAGCAAAAATCCTGTTGGACAGAACTCACTTCCATTCTGGCCCTTCTAAGGTCACATGATAAGCTAATCTAAAAGAATACAAATAACTTTCCTCTTATTTCTGATATTACTCTCTTCTCATATCTGCCTATACACTGGGATGTTCAAAATGGATTAGGATATATGAAATATCTATTTTCTAAATTTTGAACTTATTTTAGGAAGTAGATTAAAATTGAGTCTCAAAAACCTTATTTTTAAAAAGCTCAGTGAATATCTTCAAATGAGTCGCTAACATTAAGGTGGGATCTCCCATTCTGAGGCCAGGCTGGAGTGCAGTGGTGTGATCATAGCTTACTGTAGCCTCGAACTCCTGGGCTCAAGTGACCCTGTGCCTCAGCCTCTTGAGTAGCTAGGACTACAGGTGTGTACCATTGCACCTGGCTAATTGTTTTATTTTTTGTGTGTACCACTGCACCTGGCTAATTGTTTTATTTTTTGTAGAGATGGTGTCTCACTATGTTGCCCAGGCTGTTCTCCAACTCCTGAGCCTACAGGATCCTCCTACCTTGGCCTCCAAAGTGCTGGGATTATAGGGAGTGAGTCACTGTGTCCCACCTATATTTTTTATTGTCTTCAGCGGGGCAGAGCCTATTTCCGCCCTGCCTCATATATACAAGTAAAAACAAATCCCAGCTCTTTTCCATTACAAGGTGCAGCCAATGCTCCTGTGCCCTAAATATTTACTGAGGAGTTCAGAGTCCTTTAATCCCCAAAATATGTTCCAACCAATCTAACTTAACCATTGAGTTATGGGTTCATAATTTCAGGAACAGTGGCATGGCAGGTATTCTTTTACCTTTTGATAAAACCAGAACATACTAAATATAAAATAAATGAGAACACACACCTATATACTGTCAGAGTGTGTTATGGATACTATATGTAATCTCAAAAATGGATTTTGCAACTTTAAAGTATTTTAAAAATATAAACAGATACAACCAACAGCATGGGAATGATTAAGAAAATCATGGTTCATAAAACTGATGGAAGAAATACCACCCATTATTAACTATGAGGACCATATTGCAATTAGAAAAAAATTATTAATCTAAGTTTATAAACATGGAAAAATCTCATGTGCATGCAGCAAGGTTTAGGAAAAATGGAGAAAAACAAATACAGGTGATCTTTAGTGAATTTACCTTCATATCAAAATTTCAAAAATTCTTACAAAAATACTATTTTCTCAACCCTTAAAATCTATTTTTCCAAACATCTGGTTTGCTTGCCACTCATTACTTGATCTACTGCAATAATATGCATATCTACTGCCATCCATCCTCTCATTCATTTACTCATTCAGTGAATATATTGGGCACTTACAGGATTCCATCATCAGACCATTCCTATCTTACTGAGCCTATTGTAAAAGTTTATACATACAAGTATAAAATGTGTCATGCTTGTTAAAGTCTTTCTATTAGAGTGTACAAGCAAAATGGACTTTCACTAAAAGCTTCTGTGTTAGGTTCCTTAAGAGTATTCAAAATTGGCTTATTTCCAATCCTGGTGAGAGTACGACAGTTTCCTAAAAATCAGGAAATGAAGTCATTAAATTTAATAAACAGTAAACATTATAAAACAGAAATCTGGAGAAACAGTAGTGTTGCCTGAAGAAAGTAACACATGTATGTTCCCACAGTTTTAATTTCTCGTATTTGCCTGCCAGTTATTCCCATATCTTGGCAGGTAGCTTTGGTACCTGCAAAAGTGTATTTTCAAGTGGACTACCATTCACCTAGTAAAAAGAGCTCTAAGGAAAAATCTGATTGCCTAGAAGTCCACTCAGAGGAAAATGAAATGTCACCGGCTCTGGAACAAACACAATTCTAAAACACAAAAGTGGGAGCATCACATAACCTTATGGAATTTCTTGGCTTGCTGGTCTCAAATACTGCATGCTCCCAAAGAAGCCTCTGGCATTGAGCTGACCTTAAATGAAATTATTGTCAAGTGGTTTCCAAATCAAATCAGCTCTGAAATAAACTGGGTGGAAAAATTACCTAAACATAGCCTTTCAGATGTTATGGCCAAGAGAGATGTACACGTATGACGTTTATATTATTCGTAATAAATGCTAACAGGTAGTCTGTAATGGTTTTATGTCTGGCAACAACTTTATCTTGAAGACTTGAGTGGATTATAAAATCTTTTCTTTTTTTTAGTGATCTTTGTATCATGCAACTATTGATTTAAATATAGTAATACTATATTCAAATGGTACATATCATCACTCACTAAAATAGTTATAAAAATACTCCTGATTAAATTTGGTTCTTGTTCTTTGGCAACAATCTCAGAAACTGTTTTGCTTCTTTCATTTTGTAAAGTTAAGCCAAACACAGACAAATATCCTTTCATGCTGGGATAATTTAATTCTAGTTGTTGCATATTTCTGTACCTGAAATATGTGTCTTTCATTATTCCCAAAACCAATGAAAAAAACCTCAGTCCCCTTACTGCTACAACCTTAATGCTAGCTCTGATCTGTAAGTGGTAACATTTAATACTGCTAACACTGCTTTACAGCTCTCACAATCTTTGGGGAAAGTCTTTCTTTTTCTGTTTTTGAGACAAGGTCTTGCTCTGTCACCCAGGCAGGAGTGCAGTGGTGTCATCTCATCTCACTGCAACCTCTGCCTCCTAGGCTCACTCGATCTGCCTGCCTCAGACCCCCGAGTAGCTGGGACTATAGGCATACACTACCATGCCCAGCTAATTTCTGTAGAGCCAGAGTTTCTCCATGTTGCCCAGGCTAGTCTCAAACTTCTGAGCTCAAGTGATCCACCTGTGTCGGCCTTCCAAAGTGCTGGGATTACAGACATGCGCCACTGTGCCCGGCCAGGAAAGTATTTTTATGTTCTAATTATATCAAGGTTCATTGGAGGAGGGCGGGGACACACATACAAAACATACACATGCACATGCACACACTTAAAAATAAAAGCTTTCTGACTTACCATTAGTTGCTGTTGGATGTTCATAAGTCTAAAAATGTGTCCAGTGCAACTGTCTCCAGGAAATGGGTGTTCATGTGATTCAGACTCAGAGGTTAATGTATAGATGTCCAACTCTCGATGATGCCTCACAGAACAGTCTCCATACGGTATTTCATAGGATAAACTGCTCCAGGAGTCTGGTTCTCCAGCATTCTCCCTACACGCAAGCAATCTCTGGTTAATGCATATATATTCTGCCTCCCAGACATAGGCTTAACCTTCTAGGTCTTACTTCATATTTCCAACCTGATTGTTCTTTGAGGTTCAGCAGCAAAAATTAGTATATATACCTCCCAAATGATTCAGGCATATAACTAATAGCTCCATCCTCCTCACAAGAGATCACAAATGGGTTAAATGAAAACTGCAGGACTCCTAGCCCTAACAATGTTCTTTAGATCAAGATAAAGAGATGTCTGAGATCTAATAATAGTTAATATTATGCTAACAACCAAGTAATGAGGAAGTGCAAGGAAGATGGTTTTAGCCTGATTTTCAACAAAATCAAGGCTTATTAAGAGGTGTTCTTAAAATAAATTAGACCATATGCTAACTACAGTTGATGATAATGGGAAGAGAAGAACCACTCACATCAACCCTTATAAGGGCACTCCAACTTTTCTAACAACAGGTGCAGAAAACACCCTCAAGATTATTGAAGTCAATTACACAAAGAAAAACTGTTACGATGACATATTGTTCAACACTTGTCAATATAATTATCATCTTATTTGGAATAAAGCACTTGGTTCCAAGAACTTAAACTTCGTAGCAAGTTTGCTCAACTCATATCATTATAAACATATATAACAACTTTCCACCATTATATGCCAACTGATTTGAACGAGGCAAGTGGGTTTCTCCTCTAAAGGCTACAGCACCTCCGATTCCACTCTTGCTTCCAGAAGGCATACCCATGCCCGTAATGCCTGCTGTGACACAATACATAATCTGTGCTATGCTTTTACAGCAGATGAAAGAATCTTGGGGCATACAATCAACAGGGATGAGGCACACAATGATACCCCACACAATCTCATATTACTTAACTACTGTACCTGAGCATGCGTTTCAAGTGTTAAGCACCCTCTTCTACATTCAGCACAAATGTAAATGTCTGAAGCCCTAACTGTGGGTGTCACTATTCTTTCTCATTAGCTTGATACACAGTATGCTATACAGAGTTAGAGATTTCTGGGGACAAAATTTTATTTCCCAGCTATATGCTGCTAGACAAATTTCTTAACTTTTCTGAGCCTTAATTTCATAATATGCAAACACAGATATTATAATCTAAGCATTGTTTTGAGAATTAGAGAAAATGTGCATTAAAAACTACATCTATGGTGTTTGGCACAGAGCAGTCACACACGGATACTGCCTATTCTTCCTCCTTCTCCTCTTTCATTCATTTAAAAAAAATTCCTAGTAAGCCTTCCCTTCTTAAAAGTAGAAAAACATTTCTACTTTTTTCTATTTTTCTACTTTTATCAGAAAATCCTGTTTTCTCTGAAAGCTTTAAACATAATGAAAACACTCCTCAAACAGCATTCTGATGAGGTTCCTAGCAGCTCAGAGATCAGGCACTACAATAGATTATGCTTTCCATCAACCCTTTCCTCCTTATCTGAAATGTTATTTTTCCTTTCCTTACAACATTAACACCTTGAACATCCCATATCACATCATATTTTATTTTATTTATTTTTAAGACAGAGTCCTGCTCTGTCGACCAGGTTGGAGCTCTGTGATGCAATCTTGGCTCACTGCAACCTCTAACTCCCGGGTTCATGCAATTCTCCTGCCTCAGCCTCCTGAGAAGATGGGATTACAGGCACGTCCCACCATGCCCAGCAAATTTTTTTGTATTTTTAGTAGAGGGGTTTTGTCACATTGGCCAGGCTGGTCTTGAAGTGCTGACCTCAGGTTATCCACCCACCTTGGCCTCCCAACCTATATCACAGTTATTATAATCTCACCGAAGCAAACAATAGATTGGTAAAGTATCCCTGAGATTCTGGGAGGAAGGTTATATTTGAGATCATTACCATGTTTTGAAATGGAAGAAACTAAAGATGTAAGAAATTACAGACATGCTATCTAGCCACTGAAAAACATGAGAAAGATTACTTCAACTGTCTCTCCAGAGTTTTTTCTACTAAGTCACACCTGTCTGTCATTAACAGTTCACCTGAGACTAATTGGAATTTTAAAGCTAAAAATATGCTACAGTGGTAGCCATAAAAAAGGATGAGTTCATGTCCTTTGCAGAGAAATGGATGAAGCTGGAAACCATCACTCTCAGCAAACTAACACAGGAACAGAAAACCAAACACCACATGTTCTCACTCGTAAGTGGGAGTTGACCAATGAGAACACGTGGACACAGGGAGGGGAACATCACACACCCGGGCCTGTCAGAGGGTCAGGGGCTAGGGAAGGGAGAACATTAGGAGAAACACCTAACATAGATCACAGGTTGATGGGTTCAGCAAACCACCATGGCACGTGTATACCTATATAACAAACCTGCACGTTCTGCCCACGTATCCCAGAACTTAAAGCATAATAATAATATAAAAAAAAAACTTAAAAAAAAAATATGCTACAGTGGAAAATCTATAAAGCAATGGAAAATCATGTACTGGCTGAGGGTAATGACAATTAAGTGTACTCCAAAAAACTACTATTACAATTTCCATGCCCAAGAGCTCCCCAAAAGCAGCTTAAAATAAGAATGGCATATGCTATACTAGATGTTTTACATATTTTACTAAGCTGCTATACTCTGAGTAAAATGACCTCAAACAGAAAAGCACTTGTAAAATACTCTTGACGGGTCAAATAAATGACTCACGAAGTCAAACAGCGGGGAGAAAACTTCTATATCAAGTCACCTTTCAAGCCTACACTGACATAGTCACTAACATGCCTTACTGTGTGGCAGACATTAGTGGCATATCTGCTTAATCAGATTATCACATACAGCCATATTCCAACAAAAAAGATCTCTAAAAACAAAAACAGCTTTATATACCACCACTGAGCATGACCCAAATATAACAAGATTAGAGGGCACTGTTTGCCAAGGCAGGGGCAATTAAAAAGTGACACAGTCCATTCTCTGCGAAATTGAGTATTCTACCAACCTTACTACTACTAATTCTCAAATTGTTCCATTTATAATATCTAAACCTTAGAAAATCCCTTTCTCTAACTACAGCCTACTTACCTTCTACCTCTCCCACTCTCACCTTCCACAGGAATGCACTTTTGTTGTCACAACTGCCTCCGGGTACTAACCTTTCAATCTCCCAATTCACGCCCCTGGGGACTTCTGTTGCTTCCTCATCCCTCTAGATGCTAAAGATCAGTCATTGCAATTATTTTTCCACTGACTTCCATGAATATCTGTTGCTACTGACATTCTTCCAAACTCATTTCACCTCCAGGTCTGGCTAAGTCCCATCATCCATTCATTTAGCAAGTATGTATGTGCCAGGCACTATTTAAGGTGCTGGTGATGCAAACCAAAATCCTTGTTCTGTTGAACAAGGGGGACAACAGCAATCAAGATGAATAAGTAAAACACCCAGAAGATAGCAAATGCTATGGAGATTAAAGCAGCATTGAAGGTTGAGATTTTAAATGTGGTGAATCAAAGGAGGCCTCATTAATGTGACATTTCAGAAAATACATTTCCTGCTCTGTGTTACCACTGTATAAAACCTTTACTGGGTCCACCAGTAAAATCTGGCAAAACTCTATGCATAAGAATGTTTACTGCAACTTTTGGCATAACTTCATTAAAAACTGGAAGCAACCTAACCAGTCAGTTACTGGAGCACTAATTGGTAAATTGAAGAAGAGATCTATAGACTATTATGTAGCCATTAAAAATAACTGAAATAACCAGTCAGTTACTGCAGCGCTAATGGTAAATTAAAGAACAGATCTATAGGCTATTACGTAGCCATTAAAAATAACTGAAATAAAAGTTCAATAACATTGAAATCTACAAAGTTCTGTGAAATAAGCAAAATAAAAAGTAAAAAAAATGTACATAAGTCTAGGCCATAAAATGCACAAATAGAAAAAGTATCAGGGTGGTTGAGATATACATTTTACTAATGTTTTTAATAATTGCTTCAAAAGTCCCATTCAGCCAGGCCTCATTGCTGCTCAGTAATCCTTTTAGTCACCTGTATACTAATCTTCCCCCGCTGGGATTATTTAAAGTTTATATAATTTCCTCTAATGCCAAACATTAACTTTGCCTACTTCATTCTCAAAAGACCTTTTCTCCTTTCTTAGTGATAAGCCTGAGACCATCTAATGTAAGCCAAAACAACCATCATTACAAAAAAAAAAAAAAAAACACCACACACACAATGCATTTCCCCATCCTCTCCAACTTCAGGATACCCCTTCCAGACAAAAGTTTTGCTCTGTTTCCTCCTGCCCTCCTTGGGTCCCTGCTTCAGTAAATCATCCCCTGGCTGCCTACGGTTTTCCACCCACTTCTGGACTAGTTCCTTCCCAACTCCAGCAGCAGCAATGCTTATTCAACCCTGTCCATCAGTTCTCACCCAAGGAATATGGCCCCCAGGGAACATTTGACAATATCTGGAGACATCTTTGGTTGTCACAACTCAGTAGTAGGAGGGGGTCCTACAATGCACAGGACTGCTCCCTACAACAAAGAATTATCAGGTCCAAACTCAGTAGTGCTGGAGTCGATGAACCCTGCTGAACCCAATGAACCATGTTCTGTCTTCCTCTTCCTCTTTCCTTCAAAGGAGGTAGACCTCCTTTCCAGTCATTTCAACATTTTAAGGCTTTGTGATCTGGTTCCTACTCATTTTGGTTTTTGTTTTTTGAGATGGAGTCTCATTCTGTCATCCAGGCTGAAGTGTAATGGTGTGATCCTGGCTCACCACAACCTCTGTCTCCCGGGTTCAAGAGATTCTCCTGCCTCAGCCTCCCAAGTAGCTGGGATTACAGGGCATGCACCACCACACTTGGCTAATGTTTGTATTTTTAGTAGAGACGGGGTTTCTCCATGTTGGCCAGGCTGGTCTTGAACTCCTGACCTCAGGTGATCCATCCTCCTCTACCTCCTAAAGTTCTGGAATTACAGGCATCAGCCACCACACCCGGCCTCCTACTTATGCTGAACGCTACCAAAGCTTTGTCACAGGTTTCGGGTGATAAGTAAATCTCAAAATCCAGTGGCCTTTCTTTATCCCTGTCAACCCTGAGTTTTGCAGAATTTAAAAATGCTGATCTGGCTGGGTGTGGTGGCTCACAGTTGTAATCCCAGCACTTTGGAAGGCCAAGGCAGGCGGATCACCTGAGGTCAGGAGATTGAGACCATCCTGGCTGGTCAGGAGATTGAGACCACCCTGGCTAACACTGTGAAACCCCATCTCTACCAAAAAAATATAAAAAATTAGCCGGGTGTGGTGGCACGCACCTGTAATCCCAGTTACTCGGGAGGCTGAGGCAGAAGAATCACTTGAACCCCGGAGGCGGAGGTTGCAGTGAGTTGAGATTATGCCACTGCACTCCAGCCTGGGTGACAGAGTGAGACTCCGCCTCAAACAAAAAAAAAAAAAGTAAGTCATTTTCTTTTTTCTAATTACTCCCAACTAAAACTTTGTTTTAATGGTCTAGCCTCATAAACTAATATTAAAAGACCATTCAATGAAATGTTTACTGAACACCTATTAAGCGGTAGGCACTATGTTAGAGGTTAGAGCTACAAAGATATATGACATCTGCCTCAACATTAATGTCTCAACATTAATTACTGTTAGCCACAGTTTGGCCCCCTGAAGTTATTGCTACCCTCACAGATGCAAAAAAGCAGGAAAGAATGTATTAGGAGTTTTACCCTTATATGTGTGGCACTATATTTATGCACTAAATATAGCATATTTCATCAAAATTAAGATGCTATTACTTGTAAAGCCATCATCATCTTATGTACTACTAAAGCAAAAAACCGTTGCAAATTAAATTATGATAAAATGGTATAACAGCATTGATCAAAATGTACCTGATTTCACAATTGGAAAGATGCACATTTGAAGACACTGTAACAGAGTATAAATAAAGTGAATTGTCTCTCTGAAGCACTGGTAGTGATAGTACAAACAGTTCACAGGAACCATTAGTTCCAGCATCATCTGCTTCACAGTATGCTCTGTTTAACTCAATGTTACCATGCACCAATGAAACCAGGAACCTATGTTCCCAAAGCATGCAACCAATGGACAGCAAACACCTGTGAAGAAAGGAGCTCACAGGTTTTATACAGAGCTGCAAGGAACCTCAGGAGACCATGGCTTGGTACAATTTCATAAATACAACTAAGACACTAGTTTTCAAACTTTTAAGTAGCTGCATGTTTTCAGATAAAATCATATGCAGAAATAGAGTGGCTATGTGTGACAGGGCCAGTAGAGGGAAGGCAAGGCAAAGCCCTGCTCTCTCTCTGTCCACCCTCCTTCTTAGGTGAACTGTGAGGTCAATACCTAGAACCCTAGGCGTATCTGAATGCTCTATAATTCTAGCACAGATTTTCTTTATGTACAACTACCACATTTCCATTTTAAATCCATCTTCCGCATTCAGTCTCCTTTAGACTTGTAAAATAACTACTCAACATTCTCTTAAGTGGAAGCCCTTCCTACGACTACAGTTGGTAATTAAGTTGTCCGTCAGCCTTGTGTTTCTGCCATAAAGAGGATTATGGCTGGGTATCTAAAATTTACCTTGAAAAATGTGAACAAAGATTATATTGTAACCACATCAGGTCTTGCAGGACAGGAAAGGATAACCACAAATGTACCAGAAATTCTGGTTGTTTCAGTTGGTGAATTAAGAGGCACCATAGCCTCAGCTGACACTTTAAAAAACAAAGACAAAAAACAAGTGAAAGAAAGATCTGTAGACGAAGGAATGTAAATACTGCAGGAAGGTCTACAGAGCTTTCTACTGCCTTCTGCTTTATTTTTTAATTCCAATAAGGAAACTATCACCCTGAAGAAAAGAAGGTACTTTACCACCAACTGTGGCAATTATGCAGTACAGACATTGTTTCATTACCACTACACATCAGATAGTGTTAAAGTCTCTTAGATCTTCACATTCAACCAGATTTCAAAACAGACTTTAAGATATGAAAGGCTGACAATATGATTACCTTGAAATTTTCGATCTTCTTGTCATGAGGTAATTAATATTGTTTTTAAACATCCTTAGGAGCCCTGAATTTTATCTAGTTTCCAGCACGCTTCCCGGAGCAGTCTCTATCTTGTGAGCTCAGCAAGACTTGCTGAACTGCACCATAACAATCTTACTCATCTGTAAGTCCCACTGAGAACCAGGACCATGTATCTCCCGACCCGCTGATCTCCACTACTCAGCACAATCTCTTGACATACGTAGGTACTCAAGTATTTGTTGGGATTTCACTCCAGGGCGGAAGAGTACAAATATTCTTCTGTTTTACTCACAATGTTTAAGATGGTTTGAGATCATCACTCTCTGAAGAGACAGATAATCTAAGGAACTAATTCTAGTACAACCCAATGTTAGTGGCAGTAATGGCCCAAAAGGCACAGGTGGCAAAGGAGACTAAAGCGTAACAACTAAATCCAGTGTGTGATCCAGATCAGGAGGAAAAATACTTAAAAGAATACTATTAAGCAGATGGTGAAAAGTAGAATATAAACTACTATATATTAGATTCTTGTATTAATGATAAATTACTAATTTTGATAAACGCACTGTTACTGTATTTAGTGACTGTCCTTGTTCTTAGGAAATACATTCTGAAATATTTAGGAACAGAAGGTCACAATTCTGCAATTTACTCTCAAAGACTTCAGTAAAATTCTATATATGTATATATACACACACATAGATAAAGCAAATGTAACCAAATGTTAAAAATTGGAGAATTTGGATGAAGGGTATATAGGAGTTCATTGCATTTTTCTTGTATCTTTTCTGAGTTCAAAATTTTCCAAAATACAAAGTTAAATGTAAAACATTATTTTAATAAAGGCAGAGGTGACAATTCCTTCACTCTTCTGTGATTATTATTTATTAAGATAGGGAAGAAACTAATATTATCTGAGTATCTACTTAAACAGATACTGACAGAAAATTTTAAGTACACTAATTTAATCCTCTTACCAGTCCTTCAAAGTAGTAGTATTCCGGTTTCAGAGATGAGGAAACTGGGACCAGAAATATTAACATACTTGTTCAAGGTATACTACATACATTAGCAATTTGATAAACCTCACTTCAAAATCAAACTTTACCACTTACAAGAAGTGAAAACTTGAGCTAGATATTTAACCCTTTTGAGCATGCATCTTGACCTATAAAAACTGTAACAGTCCTTTTAAAAGGTTGCTGTGAAAAAGCAAAGAAAGTTGTTGTGGAAATTAATGAGGACTACATAAATTATTTAACAATGCCTGGCACACAGTAGGCAGTCAATAAATATTAGCACCCTCTTACTCAGCACATTGTTAACAAGTAATGGATTTGAATCCAGGTTGGGCTGCTCCCAAAGCCTGTGCTCTCCCCCTTGTATAATGCTGCACTGCTGTAAGAGGAAAGGGCTGGTCTTTATAGGAACTCTTCATGTGGTACCCACAGCAGGAAGTATTCACTGTAATCTGAAGGCAACAAGGAGCAAAGAGGCCTTTAAGAGAAATTTTTTTTTATGAGTCAAAGGAACATTCTCTCCAAGTAGAACATTTTTCAATACACATTCTCTGATAAAAAGTTCCAAAGTCCACCATCTGCTACATTGATCAACAGAATGGCGTGTGCGTTGAAGAGACTGACAAAATGTTGGACAAACTGCCTAGACCAAATTCTCATTCTCTGTGTTTAAAAAAAAAAAAAAAAAAGGCACATTCTACTCAAATGAAGGACAAATATTGATTCTGACAGGCTGGAAAATGGCATGCCCACATTGCTCACCATCTTGTTCACAAAATTGACACCAACCTACCTTTTCCTACGAGGAAAAAAATACCAATTCAGTACAAATTTATCTAATTATGTTCAACTGAGACTTCCCTAGAGGCTAAATCACAGTGTGGTATGGGAAAAGTACGGGTGCTGAAGTCTGAGTAGAATCCCATTTATACCACAGTCTGATCTAAGACAAATTATTTCGCTTCTATTAGCCAGAGTTTTTTCATCTGTTCAAAGAAAAGTGGGGGCCAGGTGCAGTGGCTCACACCTGTAATCCCACCACTTTGGGAGGCCAAAGCAGGTGGATCACCTGAGATCAGGAGTTCGAGACCAGCCCGGCCAATATGGTGAACACCTGTCTCTACTAAAAATACAAAAAACACACACACACACAAAAACCTGTTGGGCGTGGTGGCGCACGCCTGTAACCCCAGCTGCTCAGGAGGCTGAGGCAGGAGAATCGCTTGAACCCAGGAGGCAGAGGTTGCAGTGAGCCGAGATCACGCCACTGTACTCCGGCCTGGGCAACAAGAGCAAAACTCAGTCTCAAAAAAAAAAAAAACAAGAAAAGAAAAGGAAAGTGGGAATAACAGCAGTTTTCTTACAGAGGCTCAAGGAGTAAGATATTAAGATATAAGGACAGAGATATATATTCTTTTTTTTTATTTTTTGAGGCGGAGTCTCTGTCACCCAAGATGGAGTGCAGTGGCACAATCTTGGCTCATTGCAACCACCACCTTCCAGGTACAAGCGATTCTCCTGCCTCAGCCTCCCAAGTAGCTGGGATTGCAGGTGCCTGCCACCACCCCCGACTAATTTTTGTATTTTTAGTAGAGACGGGGTTTCGCCATGTTGGCCAGACTAGTCTCAAACTCCTGACCTCGGGTGATCCGCCCGCCTCGGCCTCCCAAACTGCTGGGATTACAGGCATGAGCCACCGCGCCTGGCCAAGATACATTCTTAATATGCATACTACTAGTAAGTACTCATTAAATACTGGTTTCTATTTCCACAACATAACCACTTCCTTTTATTGTTAATATTTATCAACTGCTTAACAACGTATCAGATATTGAACTGTGCATTTGGTACACATCATCTCATTTACTCTCGTAATCATTCTGTGAAGGAGAATATTATTACCATAATTTGCAGGTCAGGAAACTGAAGTTGTGAGAAATGTAGTAACTAAGTAATGGAGTCAGCCAGCATTTGGGTCAACAATCTAAACCACCACACATACCTACCTCTGCTGCCTACTTTGTAGCAGAGAATGCAGACAGACGAAACAAAAAATATATATAAATTTTACAAATACACATTTTGAGAGACTAGTATGCAAGTTCTAGATCATTGTGCACTATGAATATAGGTACAGCAGCTAGTAGTCCATGGTGTCTATGGTCATTTTTCTCTTGTTTTTTATCCTGAGGGGCTACTTCACTCCCTTTCTCAATGAGTCCATAACTTCTGGAATACTACATTACTCCAATAGCCAAAGTTGTATTTTTTTAGTTCTACCTTACTGTACTGCTTTCAAGATCTTGAAAAAGTGATTTTCAGCATACTGCCACTACATTAGTTATACATGCATCAATATCTAATATACCAACATTCACAAGATTAGTAAAAATTAAAGTTAAATCAATTTTCTACTAGACAGACATGTATATATTTATTGATATGATCAAGGTATTTAGTTGATTCCTCTTACTGAATCAGATTTAAGCCACCAACCTGATTCAACGAATAACTCTAAGGAATCAATTTTCAGACGCAATGTTAAGCTCAATCTCATTAAAGTAACCTTTTAACCTTAGCTGCACTTTGAAAACCTGGGGAGCTTTTAAAAATCCTTATGTCCAGAGGCTGGGCATGGTGGCTCACGCCTGTAATCTCAGCACTTTGGCAGGCCAAGGCGGGTGGATCACCTGAGGTCAGGAGTTCAAGACCAGTCTGGCCAATGTGGTGAAACCCTGTCTCTACTAAAAATACAAAAATTAGCTGGGTGTGGTGGTAGGCGCCTGTAATCCCAGCTACTTGGGGGGCTGAGGCAGGAGAATCACTTGAACCCAGGAGGCGGAGGTTGCAGTGAGCCAAGATCACGCCATTGCATTCCAGCCTGGGCAATGAGTGAAAACTCCGTCTTAAAAAAAAAAAAAAAATCCTTATGTCCAGATGGCATATCACATCTATCAAATCAAAATCCCTAGAGGTGGTCCTCAGGCATGAGTGTTTTTTAAAGCCCCCGCAGAGACTTTAATGTGCAGCCAAAGTTGTAAAACACTGCATTAAAGCAATCTATGGTGGTAGTTATCTAAAAAAGAAAAGCAGAGCTAATACTGGCCACATTGCAATGAATATGGGAGTTGCAAACATCATTTCCTTTGACCTAATTATACAATTCCTTGAAATTTAGCCTAAGGAAATAATTTAACAGCAGCAAAAAATCAGTAGGTAAAAGATAAGGCTCACTCCAGTACTCATTAGTTTTAATTTTTTTAAAAATCAGAAATTAATATTCAATATTAGTTGAATAATTTAAATACTCATAATAAAAGAGGGCCTCAAGAATACTTATAAAGACCATAGAAATAGAAAATATGACAAAGCGAAATTATCAGACTACAAAACGGAGGATGAGCTGCAACTGTTATTAAAAATTCTATAATGTAGGAGGTAATATCTGATAATGAATAAACCTGTCTTATGGAGGTGGCCTCTTACGTGGCCTCATGAATATTATTATGTACAACTTAATTATTAAAAATAAATAAATAGGCTGGTGCAGTGACTCACACCTGTGTTCCCAGCACTTTAGGAGGCTGAGGTGGGAAGACTGCTTGAGGCCAAGAGTTTGAGACCAGCCTGGGCAAAACAGAAAGACCACCTTCACTCTCTCCAAAAAAAAAATTAGCCAGGCCTGGTGGTGCACACCTGTAGTCCTAGCTACTTAGGAGGCTGAGGTGAATAGTCAAGGCTGCAGTGAGCTATGGTCTCACCACAGCACTCTAGACTAGGTGACAGGCAAGCAAGAGGGAGAATTAATTGATTATTTTATTTTTACTGTTTTTTGTTTTTTGTTTTGAGACGGAGACAGCAGGTATCACAGGAGCTCCTTGAAACGAACACAGGAGAAATAAACCATGAGGCAGACATCTGAGCTTAGGCTCCAATGCAGTTATATTTAGTTCCCTCTAGACCAACACCAACATCAAATAGATCCTCACCTAAGAAACAATCCCAGATAATCTTTATTCACTCAGTAATGTACTTTCTCTTTTCCAACCTTCTCACTCCCCAGATGACTCAGAGTATCTAAGTGATTTTAAGTTATAAGTGGCATTAGATTCTCACAGGAGCGTGAACCCTATCCAGAACTGCATATGCGAGGGATCTAGGCTGTGCGCTCCTTATGTGAATCTAATGTCTGATGATCTGTCACTGTCTCCCATCACCCCTTGATGGGACTGTTTAGTTGCAGGAAAACAAGCTCAGGGCTCCCACTAATTCTACATTATGGTGAGTTGTATAATTATTCCATTATATATTACAATGCAGTAATCATAGAAATAAAGGGCATTATAAATGTAATGTGCTTGAATCATCCCCTCAACCATCACGTCCCCTCCTCCCACAGGTCCATTAAAAAAAATTGTCTTCCACAAAACCAGTCCCTGGTGCCAAAAAAAATAATAATTGGGGACCACTGAAAGAGATTTCTATTTAAATATTACTTAAATTTGTATTTATACACAAACTAGGTTGCTCCATGTCAGAACTTGTGTGTCTTTGTCTATTCCATGACAGTTATTGGCTTACTAGCTACTTAACTGTCTTCCGTTTAACCAGTGCTTCATGCTACTTAGTGAGGCTGAGAAACACCGGCCCCTGAGAATTATTTTGAAAGTGAGAACATTACCCCTGTTGACCAAGATCAACAACAGTGGTAATGAGAACAGGAAAAAAGAGAACTGCTTACAAAATAAGCTGAAACTTGGAAAGAATGATATAACTGAATAAAGTAATTTCAAACCGATGACAGAAAAGAAAGTCAAATTTCCAAGAAATGAGGGGGAGGGGATGGCAAAGGGAGGGAGGAGGAGGAGGGAGGGGAAAGGGAAGGGAGGAGTACACACTCATCTTTAAAAGGTCAAAAAGTTTCTTTAGCTTTCTCGTGGGGCAAAAACACAAAACAAAATCAAACAGAAACCCTGTAGGATTACCAATTTTTAAATAACAGAACCAGGAGAGAAAGGAATGCACAACCATTTCTTTCAGTTTTATTCCTGAAGATCACGAGAAACTTAAATATGATAGAAAGATTAAGAACTAAGTATGAACCCAAAACTCCAGTGTAATGGTGAACGTTAAAAATCAGCTGATTAACAAGCTTCCAACTTAGTGGACAAGCGATGTGTTCTATACTTACAGAAACTGGTAACTGTAATCACAATGAAGTCATCACTCTGTCAACTAGCTTTTTCGGTTCAGAAAAAAAGATAAATTTTTGCTCATTTGTCTGGGCAGGACCCCCATCTTCAGGCATGAAGTTCACTTAACTATGTATGAGGTTATCATCACTAAAATTCAAGAAAAGAACCCATATTCAACAAGTCCAATAAGCTTCTAATGACCTTGAGTATTTTTATATAGCCCACTGACCTGATTGGGCACTTTTCGTAAGTTATAATTAAAGTTGATTATCCTACTTAAAAACAGTTACATTAATAAAATAGGTCCTCATAAAAAGATAATGTCTTTTGGACAAACTAGATGTGACTTTTCTCATGTTTCTCCTGTAATTTGTTGCTTTTGCAGAAACATGTAACATTGATTTACTCACCCTAATAATAGCACTGCACAATAAACAGGTAAGGTGGGTCAGAGAACTTCTCAAATTACTTATAAAAAATGAGATTTTTTTAAATTTTCCAATTCATCACTGAAGCAAAGATTCTAAAAATGAACTACTGGAAAAATGAAATTTAATGTGCACAGGTTCTAGGGAGAAAAGTTACTAGCTGAAGAGAGAAGCATAGCATAGATAGGAATATGGCATGTGGTATAAGCTATAGACCCATTGGACAAGGTTTCATTTTCTCCCAAAGGTAAACTTCATATAGGCCTGAGCAAAGCTGAAAACCAATTTAACAATAGTAAGAGTATTTTAAAAGTTCAGTCTCACCCAGTCTTTATTATTGTTGTTATTGCTATTAAAATCAAAAGCATCCAAATATCAGCTGAAATGGTCATGTTACAAAGAGGTTTGTCAGGCCGGACACGGTGGCTCACGACTGTAATCCCACAAATTTGAGAGGCCGAGGTGGGCGGATCACGAGGTCAGGAGATCAAGACCATCCTGGCTAACATGGTGAAACCCCGTCTCTACTAAAAATACAAAAAATTAGCCGGGCGTGGTGGCAAGTGCCTGTAGTCCCAGCTACTCAGGAGGCTGAGGCAGGAAAATGCCGTGAATCCAGGAGGCAGAGCTTGCAGCGAGCCCAGATCGCGCCACTGCACTCCAGCCTGGGCGACAGAGTGAGACTCTCTGTCTCAAAAAAAAAAATCACACAAAGAGGTTCTGTCGCCCGGGCATGGTGGCTCACGCCTGTAGTCCAGCTAATCCAGCATTTTAAGAGGCCGAGGCAGGTGAACCACTTGAGTCCAGGAGTTAGACCAGCCTGGGCAACGTACAAGACCTCATCTCTACAAAAAATTTTCAAAAGTTAGCCGGGCATGGTGGTGCATGCCTGTAGTCTCAGCTACTGGGGAAGCTGAGGTAGGATGTCGAGGATACAGTGAGCCATTACTGGGCCACTGCACTCCAGCCTGGGCAACAGAATGAGACCTTATCTCAAAACAAACAAACAAACAAAAAAAACACACAAAAACCCACACCCAACAAAAACAACAACAAAACAGGTTCTGTAATGTGTTGACACGATTTCCCTGAATCAAATGTGAAATATCAGGAACAAATCACAGTACATAACAAATATAATACGATTGTAAAGCTGTATTTAGTTTTTCAGAGCATTTTCATCATAAATATCATATTTAATCTTCAAGTAACAAGGCCAAGGTTCTGCAGATAAATAGTGTTTAGGCAAGTCAACCAAGGCTTCACAGAACTAAGGGCTGAAATGAGGGTTAAAAAATAAATTTTAAAATTCATTCCAAGCAATCTACTCATTCTAAAGCAATTTAGTGTAGTAGTTTATGTGAATTAGTGAGCAGAAAGAAAAGATAAAAGCAAAATATTTCTTTAGATCACATTTTAAAATGGCACTAAGAGGTATTCTACTGAACACTCATATCTTAAAACCATTTCAAATGCACATATTCTCTAAAGGGAAGTGTATATACAAAAATCCCAGAAGACATTTACAGCAAAAGTGTGTAGAGAATTTTTATTTACTCTGCATGTAGTCTAAACCGCAAATCCAAATCTTCATTTAAGGAAAATAAAACAGGTGCTTATGGTAGAAAATGTCTTTGACTGGAAATGGTGGCTTCTTCAGAAGAGCTTTCTGAGGAGGTGACCTAATAACTGGCCTGAATGGTATGAAAGAGCCAGCATGCAGAGTTAGGGAACAAGAACATCAAGCAATGTGTACCACAAGTGCAAAGATCCTGAGGTGGCAATAAGCTGGCCAGGGAGGTTAGAGTCACTGTAGCTGTGCAGAGAGAGCAATGCGAATGAGGAAAGTGTTATGAAATGAGGTCTCAAGAGTTGTATCGGGTTCAGATTTCACAGAGCTTTGTGAGTCCTGGTAGGAGCTAGGATTTTATTCTTGGAGGGGTGAGAAAACATTGAAGGGAGGAAGGCAAAAATGAAAAAACAAAAGAAGGATGCTAACAATATTTACTACAGTCATGTGCTACTTAGCCATGTTTCGGTCTATGACAGACTATACATGGAACGATGGTCCCATAAGATTATAATGGAGCTGGAAAATCCCTATCACCCAATGATGTTACGGCTGTCATAATGTTGTAATGCACTACATATTTGCAGTGATACTGGTGAAAGCAAACCTAGTGTGCTGCCAGTCATATAAGAGTACAGAGCATAAAATTATGTACAGTACATATTTGATAATGATAATAAAACAATTATGTTGTTGGTTTATTATCTACTTTTAATCCTCACAAAAACTCTGAGGCAGGTATCAGTGTATTTCCATTCTGCATGTGTGGAAACTGAGACTTAATGGATAATTTCCCCAAGAATTCATTCACAGCTGTAAGTGAAATGGCCACAATTTGTACCCAGACCTAATTCTAAAACTTATGTGCCATCTTCCACTATCCACAAAGAAACTTACCTCTAAAAAAGTTTCAAACCACATTCAAATTATACTAACTGGGTATCTGATGTAATATTTATCAGAAGCTAATAAAATATATTAGGGTTTTTGTTATAAATTTTATAAAATCCATAGCAAGTTTTTCAACTGCAAAGTAACACAAATTAGAAGTCACTTCTCAGAGAGAAGGTTACAGTATTCAAACCGAGTGTCCACTGTTTATGTACATTATACAACAAAATTCAATAAGCCCAGGATGAGTTTCAACTAATTTTCTAGCATTCTATCTGCCATGCAATTATCGACAACCAATCAACCTCTGCCTTCTTACCTTGCCTAGCATGCTGCAACTCAAGAAAACATTGGGGTTTTATGCTAACAGACATATAAAAACCCAGTCAAATTAACTTAACTGCAGGAAAAAAAAAAAAAACACTTTTGGATCCTAAAAACACTAGTTCTTCAGGGAAGTTCAATGATGCTTCAGGTTGAGTTATACCAAAAGGCCAGAGAAAATGTCAGAATAAACAATGAAGATTCACAAAGCATCGATCTGGAAGCTGATACTCACACTTGGCTGCCCAAGCACCACGAATATCGCAAGCCCATCCTCTTTTAGTTTTGGCTTCATACTACAGCTTTAAAAGTAGAGGAAAGCAGCCTAGTCACCCCTCCTAAAGGCGTGTTTCGCTCCAAGTTTACTTCTGACAAGGAACTGCAGCACGTAGTTCCTTCTTTGAGGGCTATTGCATTATCTTCTCAAAACCACATCACCATAATAGTGCCAAACCTTAACGAGTTCTACAAAACCAGCCACAACTCTACTCAAATGGAGCTGGAGAGGCTAAATGCCAGAAAGAGGTAGGGGTTCAGGGATAGCTAATCCACCTCAAAATGATATATCTTAGTTATCTGAAGGGATCTCACTGCTAGGCTAGTTATAGTCAGATATGCATTCATGCATACCCAGGGCCACGAGATATTTTAGCACTGAAACTTAGTTTTCCTCTCTTCCTTCCTTTTTTTGCCGGGGGGCGGGGAACATAGAACTGCCACTCTCGCCTTAATAATTAGCATAAGGAGAGTGCAAAGAAAAAGAAGGCACATCCTTTGAGCAAATACTGTCTATGAATACTTTGTTCTAAATTTTGTGCTTTTAAACAAAAAAAGTTTTATAAGGTAATGGTTAGAGCATAAGCTGGAAAGTCAGACAGAGTTGGTTTGATTTCTTACTCTGACCTTACCATCTTTGTGATCTTGGAATACTTAAACTTCTCTGCGCTTCAATTTCCTCATCTGTAAAGTGAAAATATTAAATTTGTCATGAGGATAAAATGAACATGAATGCAAAGTGTTAGCTGTATGGCCACCCGAAATGATCGATATATTGTGACTGTGTGGTATACTAGAGGGCTGGTATAATTCTAATGAACCAAAAAAGAAGGCAACTTCCAAGTATTAGACTTTAAAAAAAAAAAAAAAGTAAGGGAATCTTGCTTGTGGGGTAACTGTCAGGCAACTACCCCTACATCACCTACCACTATTTATCCTCCAAAAATCTGTGAGGAAAATGGCGCTCAGTTTCCCCACTAGGTCAAGAGATAGTTACAATTGTGGGGTGAGGCTGACTAGAAAACAGTAAGTCAGAAACTGGTGGTTAAAAAGAGATGTCATATTCATACGAACCTGAAATATTTACAATGAATTGTCCTTCCTAGCTCTCCAAATAAAGAGATATCTAAACTCCTAAGAACATTATAAACACGTTCTTTAATCCTAACAGATCTATGAGGTACATATTTTTCCCTATTTTGTAGATGAAGAAACTGAGGCCTATAGAGATGTTAAACAATAGGGACGCACCCAAGTTCAGCTTTGCCATTTTTAAGGCCAAAGAGATGGATACCTACTGAACAAGGATTAAGTGATTACAGGGTTACCACCATTATCAGTGAGGCAGCACCACCAATACAAGAAATACTAGTAAGATAAGGAGTACTATGTAAGCATTCTCTACATAATTTAAACCAGTAGTCCCCAGCCTTTTTGGAACCAAGGACCAGTTTCATGAAAGGCAATTTTTCCACAGATGGGGGTGGGGGAAGGATGGAATGGTTTTGGGATGAAACTGTTCCACCTCAGATCATCAGGCATTAGATTCTCATTATGAGCATGCAACCTAGATCCCTCACACATGCAGTTCACGATAGGGTTCCCGTTCCTTTGAGAATCTAATGCCACCACTGACTGGACAGGAGGTGAGCTCAGGTGGTAATGCTCGATCGCCCGCCTGCCACTCACCTCTTGTTGTGCAACCTGGGTCCTAACAGTCCATGGACCAGTACCAGTCTGCAGCCCAGGTGTTGGGGACCCCTGATTTAAAGTACAAATCTCCTTATGTGCTTTTTATGTAGAAATTATATTGGCCAGTGAAAGTGTACAATATGTACTATAAGAATAAAATGCTACAAGAATCAGTGACTGTAAAAACTGTTAATGTCATATGCAAAAACAACTAGAGTTTTCAAATGGATAGTTTGACAGTTGAAATGAATATTAAGAGACAGTGTACCAGCTAGATAACCTTAGGAAGAACATTTTATCTTTATTAAGCCAACAAATGTTTATCAAAATTTAAATGGTATAAGAATTACAGATGTTAGGCCAGGCACGGTGGCTCACACCTGTAATCTCAGCACTTTGGGAGGCCAAGACAGGCAAATCACCTGAGGTCAGGAGTTCAAGACCAGCCTGGCTAATATGGTGAAACTCCGTTTCTACCAAAAATACAAAAAATAGTCTGGGCATGGTGGCAAGTGCCTGTAATCCCAGCTACTCGGGAGGCTGAGGCAGGAGAAGAATCATTTGATTGCAGATATTCCATTTAGGCCATGGTCTTTCGAGGGTAAGTTCAATTTGAAAATCATTCACATAAGAATAAAATTAAGAGCAAAATGTCAACATTGCCATCTCCAAATTTTTTAAGAAAAAATGGCCAAAATAATGTATAAAAACTATGATAAATCCATCCTGGCTAACACGGTGAAAAAACACACAAAAAAATTAGCTGGGCATGGTGGCACACGCCTGTAGCTCCAGCTACTCAGGAGGCTGAGGCAGGAGAATCACTTGAACCTGGGAGGCGGAGGTTGCAGTGAGCTGAGATTGCACCACTGCACTTCAGCCTGGGCGACAGAACGAGACTCTGTCAAAAAAAAAAAAAAAAAAAGCCAAAAAACTATGATAAATCATCCTCAATCCAGATATAAATGTATTTTTTAAAAGTGTTAGGAAAAATATTAGGTACCTCAAATACATTTTGTTTTCATTAATGAAACAAAATAGGCTTTAGTAAGAATACTTAAGAATACTGCTGCTTATTTATGTCTATGGACACTAAAGATTTAAACAAAACCTTGCCAAAATGATTATTACACAATAACCAACTTCAGCAGCTAAAAGATTTTTGTGATTTATTAAATCCAGAATCCTAACACAAAATTCCTTCTAGAACATTTTACTGAAAAATTTCCCTGAATTACAACTGTCTGTAGTTCAACTAGATAGATACATTACTGATGTGCTAGGAGAAGTTGCATATGCTGTTTAATGAATCAAGAACAATCTAGAAGCTGGTAATGCTGAGAAATTGTTCTCCTACTATAAGGTTAAACTTTCAAAACAGAACAGGTAAATATTAATAAACGTATAGGATTGGTTGTATTTTTTACTACCTCATATTTATTCTTGTATCACGTAAGTTCATTCTATGCTGGTGATATTCTGCTTCAGCCAAATATTGATTTTAGCGAAACTGTTTGTTCAACACACCTAGTTTTTTTCTTGTTTCTCTAATCACTTCCCTTGTTTCCCCAATCACTTCTATTTCTGCCAATAATAAAGCAGGTAAAATGTTGAAGTCATGCTTTCTATTGGTATGCCTTTAAGAAAACTTTAGAATTGAGCAAGTAAAAATCATATGTAGTTTTTAAAGAGTAGAAGGTGCCATCAACTGATCCTTCATTTTCTCACACATGATTATCAAGCCCTATATTCCAGGTCTGTATTTTCTTCCACGTAGGCCTGGAGTGAAGTCAGAAACAAATCACATGCTGTTGCCATAGATAATTTGTTACCACAGATTAAGTAGTGTTATTTCACAACTCTGACCACTCTGAAGTCTAAATGTTATATGGTGACCAAGAACAAACACATACCTTGCTCGGTATATATATGTCATTCCGCAGGGAGAGAAAAGAAGTGTATGGAAACACAAGATACTTGGAATGGCTTTGTGATTCCAACCAACTTTCAATTCCTATTCATCTTCTTAGAAAGCCCAAGGGAGTGTAAAAGTTCATGAGACTTGGAGTTACAATCTGGTTCAAATTATTCTTCCATCACTTACCAGCTGTGGCTATTATATTTCCTTGTGCAATGGAGATAAAATGCCCACCTTCAAAGGGTTGGGGAGAGGATAAATATATGAGAATTTACACAAAACACCTAGCAACGAATACAATAAATTGCTCTATAAGTACAATATTATCTTCAGGAAGTACATTTCACAATTTTCTAGCATGTTGCCAGATATGCAATCCTGAGATTACTAGTTAAATGGTTTAAAAAATGTAAAATGTCAAAATTCTTGAAGTCTCCCAGCTGAAAACTGAGGGGAAAAAAAATGCACTGAGAACCAGAGTATTAATCATCATAAACTAATTAGGTTAAAAGCCTGAGAAAGCTACCAACCATGCCTCCTCAAATAATTCTATGAATAAATCCGAATACAACCTAAAGACAGGCTGTGAAAATAGCGACTAACTATATGGGCCTTGGACAAGCTGCTTTAGCCTACCTGAGGTTTGCTGAGAGGTTTTAAATGAAAACACACGTAAAGCACCAAGGTAGTACTGTGCATAATACAAAGCAGGTATTCAATATTCAATAAATGTTAGTGTCTTCCCCCATTCTCTAGTTTCCACTCAGTTCTACAACCTTATCTTTACCAAGACACAAAGACCTAGATCACACAGTGACAAAGGAGGTCAGATACGAAGGGATGGACAGACTGATGAATGGGACTTTGGCCAGATGTCAAGTTATCCCAAATTCTGCCTCTCTGGTTATTATTTTTAAGATAAGTCTGTATATTTGTTTCATCTTTTGCTTTACTATGCAAAAGCAAAGTCTCCAAACTTGTTTTGCACCAGATGGGCTACTGAGGACTCAACTTGTCAAGTACTCGAATCTAAAAGGGCAAAATTACTATGTTGGCAGAACATCTTGCTCAATAGCACTTGGTTCCATTGTGAAATATGTATTCTTGAGCAGTTACTCTACCACCTAACCCTACACCTAGGTTTCAAGTGTAAGTGTCTTGTAAGAAGGACTTGAGAACTTACCGGCACAAACCCTTTGAGAGGGGCCAACAGTGCCTACTACAGTAAATCATGACTGAGTAACTAGTGCTTGTCAGGTTGGGTCTGTGTTCATCATTCACATGTGTTCTCTCAATCTGGATAGATCGGTGGACTTTAGGTTCCGTTACTTTGCAATCTTGTGAACCGAGACCTTGGGCAAGTCACTTTACCTCTCTGGCCTCAATTATAAAACAGAGATGGCCAGGTGCAGTGGCTCACGTCTGTAATCCCAGCACTTTGGGAGGCCAAGGTGGGTGAATCACCTGGGGTCAGGAATTCGAGACAAGCCTTGCCAACATGGTGAAACCCCGTCTCTACTAAAAATTCAAAAATAAGGCAGGCGTGGTGGCGTGTGCCTGTAATCCCAGCTACTCGGGAGGCTGAGGCAGGAGAATCGCTTGAACCTGGGAGGCAGAGGCTGCAGTGAGCCGGGATCATGCCACTGCACTCCAGCCTGGGTGACAGCGATAGTCAATCTCAATCTATCAATCAATCAATCAGAGATGACAATACTTACCCTATGTAAAATGGTAGCTTGAATGTAATCAACCATACTTTAAAAGTCATATAATGGGTAATATAAATGTATAGTTATTATAAGAACCTTGTTTTCCTCAAAAAACACATAGACTGGAAACCATAAACAGATGAGAAACCATAAACAGATAAACTGTTTCTAGGGCAGTATAGGCATTCAATAAATGAAGATTTGTTCAGCTGATACTAAAAATAAGATGACATTTATGAGGACAAGTATGTTTAAACTGGCTCTTATGGCAATTGAAATATTTCAACACTTGTATGCCACCACTCCAGAGCTGAAATTCTTAAAAGAAATACTCTTCTTATAAGGGTGGAAGGATTGTAAATGATTCTTTATCCATCTAGAATTCCTTGCTCCATTAATCTACAGGCATCAACATCACAGCATGTATCAGAGGGCCAAACTGATTTTATTTAAAGTAGTATCTATTATACTAGGGAATAATTTCCAACTTATATCAACTAGGGATATTCAAATGATGCTTAAAATACTACAAGATTCTGGTAAAATTTCCCTAAGGTATGAAAAACTGACATAGGCATTAGAAGGAAAAAAAAAATTAAAAAAAGGAAATGGGGGTAACATTTATGTCAATCACTGAATTATGCTCTCTACATGAATTCTTTATTTCTCAAAGCAACCCATTGAAGATAGTCCTCTTCTTCTTGTGAGACCAAAAAAAAAAAAAAATGCACTGAGGTTTGGAGAGGTTAAGTGAATTACCCAAGATAAATAATGCAGTTTCATAGAAGTAGACCCTGGATTCAAAACCAGCCAGTCTAACCACAATTCTCCAATCTCTCTACTCACTTTAATTCACAGAGAACTACAAGAAATATTACAAAACAAGGTATCTGGTAGACCAATCAACTGGAATTTGAGTTTCATTGATCAATTAACTCTAATTTTACTGATGTCATTATTATTATTAATATATAATTATAAGAAACGTTCAGAGTATCTTAGAGTTTAACAAAGTATTTGCACAAATCTTTCTTTAGTTTAAATAACCTTGTGATGTAGGCAGAACAGGTATTATCCTTAAGAGAGGGGAAACATGCGACTCAGTGGATAGGTGACATTTTCCAAGTCACACAAATTACTAAGTAGGCAGGCTTAGATTTTAATTAAGCTTTTAATCCGTAAGCAATTCTACCATACTATACTACCATCTTTCTCCAAGCTGAAATATTTATAGCACCTTTATTTGCTCCACAAAAATAACCAAAATCTGTATGACAAATAAGCCCTAATTTTTCATATTGCATATACTAGAGACTGGGTTATCATCCAGGAAGTAGATAGTATTATCCTTTATTTATGAGATGAAGAAATCAAGGCTTAGTGAGGAAAGGCTGCAAATGGCAGAGTCAAAATGCAAACCTAGGTTTGACTTCCAAGTCTGCACACCTAGTCACTACCTGGAGCCTCCTCTTACTCTCAAGCTCCCTCTTACCGCCAACATGGGTGATCCACATCCCAAGATTTCTACTTTGTGACATGTAAGAGATCAGCCAGATCCAATAACATCTGCCTCTAATATTTTCTTCTTAGATAACTACAATGCCACGCTCATCTGTTATTGTCGCTTCCTAGCATTCATGAAACCAAGAGCCTGCAAACTGGGGTCTTTACCTATTCTCTTCATCACTAACTAGTTAGGTGACGATGGGTGGGGGCCTCAAATCAGAGGAGATGATTGTCTAACTAAAGGAGAAGTAGGCCTACATGTTTTGGGTACTGTTCTGGGGCTAAGATTTCTCAGGCAAGACAGAAAATTAAAGAAAGGGAAATAAGAGATAACATATATGTCAATCACTGAGTTATGCTCCCTACATGAATTCTTTCATTTACTTAAGGCGAAACTTAAATACAATGTATTTAAGATGAATTTTCAGATCACAAATGCATTCATATTCATAATGTAATATCTAAATATAAGCTAAGGCGAAACAGCAAGTCAACAAAAGCTCTGCCTTCCCTAACACTGAACTAAGTGAAAGTTAACAATCATGGGTTACAAAAAAGGGCAACTGTAAAAAATGTCCTGAGTAGTTATTACTATCTGGTAGGATTTAATATAAAGTTCAAGCGTTTTCTAAAGGGATAGGTCTTAGAAAATCCTTGCATGTCCAAGAATGGCTAATCATAATTTTCACAGAAGTAAGACTTGGTTTATCAAAATAGACTGGCAATCAAAACAAGCCTTGAACAAAGAAACACAAAAAGAACTTGGGCCCTAACCAGCACAATACTCTGGCTCTCCACTCCCCACTTAATAATTAAAAAGCAAAAAACAAGGTAAAGCACCAAAGAATTAAAACAACAAATGTACTTTGGAAGGGCTACCAAATGGGGTTAAATAAGCTTGACTTTTCAGTAAAGTGTAGAATGTAAGTAGTTATTCAATAAATGTAAAATGTACATAGCCATACTTCAATTTCATACTAACTGAAAAGAGGCAATAAAAGAGGCAGGCTTATATGTGGACAATTTCATTTTTAAAAAGCAGGATGGGGAAGAAGATACGCAAAGTCAAAAGTTAATAAACTATTAGAAAGACAGCATCATACACTGTGGCAATTCTTAAATTTCTACAAACCCCTTCATGAATCTCACCAACAAATGCTTTATTCAGAAAAACATGTGCATAAACGTTTATAATTTCAAGAGATACAGACCCCACGAAATCTATTGTTGGGCCACTTTTTAAGAATCCCAGGAGGGGAAGGAAAGAGCTCTGGACAGCCTTTTGGCTTCTATTTCCGGCCCTGCCACCTTGTTATCCCAATCCAACCACTTTGTCTCTCTGGATCTCAGTTTCATCTGTTAAAGATGATCTTTTCTTTTTAAGGCTGTAGTATTCCGTTATATGAATATACCACATTGTTTGTCCATTTATCTGTGATGGACATCTAGGTTGTTTCCACTTTTGGCTGTGTGTGTGTGTGTGTGTGTGTGTGTGTGTGTGTTTGGTAACAGACAAATAACAATTATATAAATTTATTTATGGGGTACAATGTGATGTTTTAATCTACGTATATACTATAGAAAGATAAAATCAAGCTAAGTAACATATCCATCATCTCAGCTACTTATGTTTTTGTGGTAACAAATATATTCTTTTAGCAATTTTGAAATATATATTATTTTTCTGACACATGTTACAACACGGGTGAACCTTGAGGACATTATGCTACGTGAAAGACAGACACAGAAAGACAAACATTGCATGATTCCACTTATATGAGGTACCCAGAATGGGCAAATTCTTAGAGACAGAAAGGAGAACAGAGGTTATCAGGGGCTGGGGGAAAGGAAGTTCTGTTTGGGTGACGACAAAGTTCTGGAAATAAGAGTGGTGATGGTTACATAACTTTGTGAGTCTTGTGAGTGTACTGAATGCCACTGAATGCTGTACCTAAAATTTACGATTTTAACCATTTTTATGTTATGTATATAGGAAAAGAAAGGGGAAGGAAAGGAGAAAAGAAAACCAATAACAAAATGATGATCATTCTTGATCCTTTAACAACTGAAATTCTACCAAATTCTACTAGAATCACACTCAGACTGTGTGATTTAGGACAATCGCCCCCTTTCCATTTTTCTTTTTTTTTTTTTTTTTTTTTGAGACGGAGTCTCGCTCTGTAGCCCAGGCTAGAGTGCAGTGGCCGGATCTCAGCTCACTGCAAGCTCCGCCTCCCGGGTTCACGCCATTCTCCGGCCTCAGCCTCCCGAGTAGCTGGGACTACAGGCGCCCGCCACCTCGCCCGGCTAGTTTTTTGTATTTTTAGTAGAGACGGGGTTTCACCGTGTTCGCCAGGATGGTCTCGATCTCCTGACCTCGTGACCCACCCGTCTCGGCCTCCCAAAGTGCTGGGATTACAGGCTTGAGCCACCGCGCCCGGCCCCCTTTCCATTTTTCAATTGCTAATTATGACCCAGCACTTTTCCTAAGCTTCAGAACAGTAACATCCCAGAATTCAAGTAAAGAACTAGATCTGCAGCAAGGTGCTCATCCTCTCCTATCAGGGTCCTCTACTTGGAGATTTCTCAGGTTGGTTTTCCCTTACCAGTCTCCCTTCAAAAGGAGGTAAGTGGCTTTCCCACATGTAACAGAAGTAGTACTTTAAAGCAAGCAAAAAAAAAGTCTAAGAACAAACACACTCTAGTTTCCTTAATGCTGTGCTGCAATAACAGTCTTGTGACATCCCGTCCAAGGATATAATGAAGCTGTTGTAATCACTTTATTTCCCCATTTGGATGGCAGTCCTTAACCAACTCTGCTTCCCAGCAAAAAATCAAATTTAGAGGAAATGCATTTGAACTTCACAATAGTTATGTGGAGTTAACTGTTTCAACTTCTGAAACAAGGCCTCTCTTCCTGAAGCCATAAGGCTAACAGTAGAATGAATCCAATCATTGGCCAGATGGGGAGTGTGAAGGAGTAGAACGTATCACTCCCTGGAATACTGTCTTAGGAGAGCTCAGGTATCCAAAGCTCACTTGAGATAAGTGCCCCTCCTACCACCACTGTATCTGGAGCACCCATCAGAAAGCTTTCTGCAAAGAACCGTCTGTTTAGCGTGATGGGGAAAGTTATAAGCTTGGCAAGTGAAGCAAGAAAAAGCTGTTTATATAACCGTAAGTAGCATTACATTCTGAGATCTCTTCTTGGTCCTTCCAGACTATATACACGGCTAAAAATGGTAAAACATAAAGCACAAATGAAATCTGGCATGAGAAAAATATCTGAAAATTTGCTAATACTGACTCAATTTGCACAGGTCCCTCAATTGCTAAAGAACATAGATTCAATGGGGGTTTATACTTGTTCAGATAATGTGGTGGAAAAGATAATGATGATAACCACAAAACTAATAAAAAATATACTAAACAACAGAAACTATTCTTGAAACTTCTTTATATAAACATTCCAATAAAAACTTTTGGCTGCTCTAGTGCATTTGTTTCTTTATTTATACAAGAAAAAAAGAGCGCTCTTCAAATGTTTTGATTAACAACCTTCCTCCAGAGAACTCTTTAAAGAGTCAGGACATATAATAATTGAGCCCAAAGACAGACAGGATTTCCTACTGCACATTTCCAGGACAATTCAGTTGCTTTTTATTGCCATTCATATGAAGAAACCACTGTTCTCAAATTTTATTCACAGAAATTACATTCAATCCAAAACTTAACTGTTTACCATATTTTCTGTATGCAATTATTATATGGAAGTACTAGTTTCCAATTAACTCTTTCAAGTCTTAAAGATATACCAGAAAAAAATATATAAGAAATCTGTTTCCTCTTGTACTAAAGCAGGATAAACTGTATACATTGGTAATGTTATGCTACCTCCACAGACAAGGCTCATTCTGACTTTCGAGTAAAATAGTAAAATGTAAGAGATACAAATTGAAGAAGGCAGGAAGGTAGAGGAGAGAGAAAATGGTAACGTGACTTACGTTTCTCTCTCAGACAATGAAGTGGTTAGCAGGAGCAAGCTTACAAACACCCAGCAGAAGGCAAGGTACAGAGTTGAGGTTTTAATTTGTGGCAAACACACACTGAGATGCCAAGTGGGTGGTACTCCTATGAATCGGGGGTGGGGCTGGGGATGAGAGGAGGGAAATAAGGAGAAGGAGCACTTACTCCGTTAGAAGCTGGTGCAGCTTGTGATAGCCTCGCTCCAAGGCCAAGCTCACAGGCGTCGCCCCTTCCTGGTTGTGGATGCTGAGAGCTCCGCGGCCACCTGGCTTCTGCAACAGGAACCACGTCAACCTCAGCAGTCCCAGTCGCACAGCAAAATGCATCAATGTCTCTCGCGGGCCAGCATCTGTAAATGGGGAAGAAAAGGAACATAAGTGAGGAAAATATAAAAACAAAAGCAAACAAAGATAAAGACAAGTTATGTAAGCACTACTGTCTCCAAGCGCCTAAGACTGTAAAGTTAAGCTACAATGTACAGTGTGAACAGCTTTATTGTGGCCAGATAGAATCAGCCCTCAAGTAAAGGCAAAACAAAGCTACAAAAGCTGAGAAAGTATAGGACACAAAATCTTCAACTGAACACAGCCCTGCAAAAGAGAATCAGGCCATTTCTGTATTCTGACTTAATATACAGTGTTTGTTCAACCAATTTCACAGGCAGGCATATAAAGGTGACCCCCACACACATTCTTTTACTCAAATAATAATAACAGAAGCAAATGCAGCCCCACAACATGAGGTCCAAGGGGGAATAGCTGTTGGGACTTAAATGGGTGTATCATAAATGGTATAATTACTTTTTAAAAGAACACCCAGACAGGAGTTGGCTAGTTAAACACTAAAAACAGGTTCTGCTTGTTCAGTACACATGGGTCTTTTTATTCCTCCACAATAAGGGCAAATCAAATTTCTGGCACTGCCAGCTTTGTTTATTTGTTTAATGAGAGGAAGAAATGCATCTTCTGGCACAATAAGGAAGACTAACTTTAAGACAATCCATTAATAACTGCAGAAAGGAAAATGTTTATTTCACTTGAAATAAAGGCTCCCTCTTAGTAAAGTGAGTCACTCTGAAAGTGATGGAATGAGGAAGGGCTTGTAGTTAGACAAATCTGGGTTCGAATCTGGCATTTACCATCTGTGTGACCAAGTGCCATTCATGTAACATCTCTGAACTTCACTTTCTTCATCCCTAAAGTGAGATACCAACACCTCACTCATAGAGTTGTACCGAATGAGAAGAGGTAGGTGAAATGCTAGTATTATGACTGGCTTTAGTAGATATTCATTAAATCCCAGTTCCCGTTTCCCTGCTCTCTTCACTGTCCTCTTGGGACATCAAATTACATTCAAGGTTCACTAGCAATACTCTCTTCCTCAGCAGTCCTCTGTGCCCAACCTAGGATGACACGAACTAAGATCTTTGCAGGGATGCCACATATGGCCCCACAAGGCTGTATTACACTCAACTCCAGGGAGCTGGAAATGGCACCCTGAAGTTGTGCCTGCCTCACCTCAGCTATCATCTCTCATTCTTCATGGCTTCTCACGGGTCTAAACTTCTTCACTGAGCACTCAGACTTCTTGGACCCCAGTGGTTTTCTCCTTACTGTGAAGTCCTCAAATGCTTCTATACATGAGTATCACAAAGGAATCAACAGATTTTTGAAGCTGTGACTTTACACTGAATTATGCTGTTTCCAAATGTCATCTGTGTATTAGTCTGGTATCTCTATTTCCAAGTTAAATTTCCTTGGAAGCACAATTTTTCATATTGTATATTTTCCCTACAGAACTGTATATGCACGGACCAATTCAGGATTTATAGGGTGTTTAACCAGAGGCATGTGGCTGGAAAGATTATGCCCCAGAAGCAACAACTACATGTGCAGGTACAAATTTTAATAATCAACACCTCTGAGCAGGTAGCAAGGCCAGACAAAAGGACAAATAGAATCCTCACAAAAGATCAAATAGTACCATCTAACTTGTGTCTTACAGTTGTTCTGACATCCTTATCAAAAACAAAAGAGCTAATGAGGCACTAACTAGAAAATCCGTGATTCTTTAGAGGCTAGTTATTTCCAACCTTGAATCAGTTGTTTCTTTACCATCCTCCCACAACCACTCTTGTGATTTGTTATTTGTTCTGAGTCAGCTCAGCATTTGAGTAGAAATCCCAATACTACGGCCACGCGCCTGCTCAGAAGCTGATGCCCTGACCTCTGCACTGCATCCTCTCTCAATTTCTTAAAGTCTTAGCAACTGGTACCACATCTGCTTTTGTGTAGACCCTTTCTGAGGATAACAGATTAGGAGAAAACAATGTAGTGAGGACCTGCTATGCACCATGCACTGGACTAGGCAGTTTATGTCAACTTTTTCCATTCTATCTTCACAGTAACCCTATGAGACCTGGTTATCTTCACTGTGCAAATGAAGGCAGATTCATAGAATAACTTGCCCAGAGTCAGAATCAAGATTTAAAATGGAAAGTTCTTCTGTCTTAAAAAAAAAAAAAAAAAAAAAAACCTTTTCCATTACTCCACCCTGTTTCTTTTTGTTAGGAAATAAAACCACAAAGACAAAATCAAGCAATCATACAAGCAAGCTAAGCTAATGTGGTTTAAAAAGCACCTTTTTATGTTTTCCTCAAACATTTTATTAACTTTTCCAACGTACACATAGTTCAAAGAATTACACAGCAAATAACCAGACACTCACTCAACAACCTACATCCTACAATTAATGTTTTTCTATATTTGCTTTATTATATATATCCAACCATTCTTCCTTCTATTTCCCCATCCACTCACCTTATTTTTATGCATTTCAAAATAAGTTGAAGATATCAGTCCACTTCACCCCAAAATACTTCAGCGTGCATATAATTAACCAGCATTCAATATGTAGTTACAATTTTAGGTGATTTATACATATACAATGAAATGCAAATGGTACAGTATATCCATTTGATTAATTTTGACAAATGCATATACATGTGAACCCAAACCTGTATCAACATAAAGAAAACTACCAACATCTGAAAAAGTTCTTTTGTGCCACTTTCCAGTTATTCCTCTCCTCCTTATTCCTAGAGTTAACCACTGTTCTGAATTTTTCACCTACGTTAGTTTTGCCTGTCCTACAACTCCATATAGATGAAATCATAGAATGTATACTCTTGTGTAAGGCTTCTTTGATGAGCATGTTTGAGACTCATCTACATTGCTGCACATAGCAGTAGTACATTTCCTTTCATTGCTGAGTAGTCCACTGCACGCATATACCCTCAGTTTTAGGTATTCTCCCATTAATTCCTCACACATTTTTGATTCAGGGGTCACATGAATTAGGTTTGTAGAAGAGGCCAAGGTGCAAAGGGATAAACAAATGAATATATGAATGTAGTTTCCTTTAGTCTGTGTTGTTTTAAGAGCATGAAAGCTTCCATCACTGCTTTCTTCCTTTCGTATTTAGACTGTAGAGCTCAATAATTTAGGATCAATCTCTGTTCTCTTTTCTCTACATCAGTACTCCTCTGTATTCTGAGTTATTCAACTTTGTTTTTTTAGATCACTAATGGCCTTTCCTACAGTATCAATTGGGTCCTTTGTCCCCAGTGTGAATTAACTGTGCTTTAGGATTCTGGATGTCTGCATCATTTTTGCCAACTCACTCCCCTTCCATCCTTGTCGTCATAACAATAGCTTTGCTGCAGATGTAATTAAAGCCCCTAACCAGTTGATCTAATAAGGGAGGTTATCCTGGATTATCTGGGTAGGCCTGACTGTATCAACTGGAAGGCTTTAAAAGCAGGGCTTAGGTTTCCCCTGGAGAGAAGGGATTCCATCCCACCTGTGGAGGACAGCACTAGCCTGTGCCTGTGGAGCTCCATCTCACCCACAATCTCCCCTTCCTCACATGATATTTTGGCCCATGTTGGTGGGCTGACTTTGCCCATGATCTTCCTTCCCCATCCTGCCCTACAAATTTTGGACTTATTAGCCAGGCCTCACAATCTAAGGCACCATGCCTTATAATAAATCTTAACATATTATTTCTCTTAGTGGTTCTGCTTCTCTACTTGAACAGTGACTGATATACTCACAAAACCTACTTTTCTCCTTGCTGTCTCCTTTTCTAATTTAATAACAAATCTGATTTTATTGAGTTCTTTAAAGGACAAATGGGAAATATCATCTAAATTTTTTTGTTTCTTACAGAAAGCCTACTCGGAAAATCTTCCATCTGAATACTTATGATACTTTACCCTTTTCTTTATGCTGTAATGTTATTTCATAGACCCCATGTTGGCTGGCTATCCTGTTTAACCATACTTAATTGGAAAGATGTCTGTAGGCTTCGCTTCTATCCACAGAGAAGGAAGGTAGAAAATGTCTCATGTCCTGCTTTCTATTTATTTATATGCTAGACACACCTATCACACACCTTCCCTCAGATCTACAAAAAAGTCGATGTGCCTAGTAGGTATTCAAGCATGATGAGCCTGCTAGAGAGTTGTGTCTTTTATAAATGGTCAGATTCTCTAAGTAAAATGTTCTAAGTTCTGAGATCAGTACAATAATTAAGGACCACTTTTCTACCCTATCAATCCACCCAGCAAGCCCTGCTCACAGTACTCTTCGAATCTATACCTATGATTCCAAAATCACCATTCTTTGTACTATTCTGGACTACCTCTTAAAAAACCGAAAGTCCCACATGACGCAGGAATTCTCAGCTGCATGTGAAAGGAAGGAGAACAGGCCACTGTGAGAAAATGCGGTTGTGGAAAAATGAGACTTGTAACCTTGTAACAAAAACAAGGTTTGAGAGGCAACAAAACCTTTTGGAATTCAACTCCTGCCACTACTAGTCTTGGGATCAATAAATACTAATCTTCTGCCAAGGAAAAAAAAATCACTAGCAGTTTTAAAATATGTTATTTTCTTTTCAGCAGTGATAATAGCTGAAAAAATACACAAACACTAATGTAGCCAAGAAAAAATTTTTATGAAAAGCTATCAAACACTCTGAAGGTGGGTGGGAACTGAATCATCAAAAGATTATGGTGGGCGACCTATTAACCAACATCAGATACATAGAACTGGGAATTCTACACAGGTTGTTCTTACTGTAGTTTTTCCTAAACCTGTCTTCCACCTCTCCACCCAAATTTCTCTTTGAGGGGAGAATTCTTGCCCCCAAAGATGATCATATCTTTTTTTCACTTGGTTATACAATATCATGAGTAAATAAGAATGAAGATTTCCCCCAGGACATTTCTCCCTGCTTCCTCTAGAGCAAGTCTGCAGTGGGCCCACCCTACATTATTTGGGAGTTATGCTGATTGCTACTGCACAAGGGTCTCTCAGGGAAAACACCCTCCTAATTTACCATTTTCACTAACCACCAAGCTGAGAAACTAAGTGAGACTTGAAAAACGCAGAGGAAAAAATGTCCTTGCCCCTCCACTCACACTGCACCCAGATGAATCCTTATCACCTGCATTTAAGGCAGAACTGTGGCAAACAGTACAACGCAGAAGCTTGTTTATATAACTAGGGATGAGAGAACATTTGGAAGATTCAAAAGAACAAATTCCCTCCCTGTTCATATTTAAAGTGAAGATTAATTTTTGTAACAAGCATAACATCAATGTTTTTTTGTCTCTAAAGGGTACATTCAAAATGAATAGCTTATAAACTAGCACACATTATCAGAATACACTTTCCTCCATTTCACAGATTGAGGAAATTAAGTAACACAGAGATTAAGTATTTTGCACAAACTCTTGCAATGAAGCCAGGATGCAAACAGACTGACTCCAATGCCCCTGCTTTCCCCACTTTGCAAGAGCAAAGTTAAACCCAGAATTCTTAACTTCATGCTCATGCCTGAAGTTCAGGGAGACTTAAGAAATTTGTCATATGTAAATGTGTGCAGGTAGGCAACTATAAACATTTTTTTTCTGAGGAGAAATCTGAGCAATTTCCAAAGAAGTCACTGACCTGAAGAAAGCTAAAAAGCACTACAACTGAACAATTATAACAGAAGGAGGATTAGCCATAATTCTTACATACTATTTTGTATAAGTATTAGGCTAGCATACCTGTAAACATCCTAGCTTTCAGCAGCAAGAAGTCCTGTTACATAACAAGGTTTCTTATTTATCTGTATTACCTCAGGCATCATGGTTACTTTGTACCTTTCTCCTTTAAATACCTATTTAAAAGTATTTGATGTTCAACTCATTCACGTGAACAGACTATTCCACTACATTCCTCCCTCAACAGCAGGCACGATGAACTCTTTTTTTTTTTTTTTTTTTTTTTTTTAGACGGAGTCTCGCTTTGTCGCCCAGGCTGGAGTGCAGTGGCCGGATCTCAGCTCACTGCAAGCTCCGCCTCCCGGGTTTACGCCATTCTCCTGCCTCAGCCTCCCGAGTAGCTGGGACTACAGGCGCCCGCCACTTCGCCCGGCTAGTTCTTTGTATTTTTAGTAGAGACGGGGTTTCATCGTGTTAGCCAGGATGGTCTCGATCTCCTGACCTCGTGATCTGCCCGTCTCGGCCTCCCAAAGTGCTGGGATTACAGGCTTGAGCCACCGCGCCCGGCCTCACGATGAACTCTTAACTGATGCTACTCTCCCCTTACTGTACCCAGTGTTCCTAGATTCTAATCAACAATTAATAGAAGAATTTAAACTGCAGAATGTGAATTGAGCACACAAAATCAGATTCCTGATCCCAGTTGTTGACTTAAAGACAGTTCTATCAAGTCACTTGCATCCATTTCACCATGCAAAATATACAACTAACTTACACAATTTCTTTTGCTATTATTTTAAATATATGTACAATAAAATTCACCTTTGGGGGTGTACACTCCTATGAGTTTTAACACATGCATAGATTCTTATAGCCACCACCACGAACAAGATGCAAAACAACTCCAACAACCCGAAGAATTCCCTCATGATCCCTCTGTGCAGTCAGACTTTTCCCCTACTCCCAGCCCCTAGCAACTACTGATCTGTTATTTTTTTCTATAATTTTGCATTTTCCAGAATATCATATAAATAGAATCATACAGTATGGAACCTTTGGAAACTGACTTCATTTTCCTAGCATAATGCATTTAAAATGCATCCAAGTTGTTGCACACATCAACAGTTTGCTTCTTTTTATTGCTGAGTAGTATTCCATTGTATGGATATATTACAGTTTGCTTCTATATTCACTCAGTGAGGGAAATCTGGGTTATTTCCAGTTTTTTATGATTGTGAATAATGCTACTATGAGCACATCTGTGCACAGACTTTTTGGTAACTATAGATTTTCATTTCTCTAGGATAAACACCCAAAAGTGGGATTACTGGGTCATATGCTAAGTGTATGTTTAACTTTAAAAGAAACTGCCAGATTTTTCCAGAGTGGTTATACATTTTGCATTCCTACAAGCAACATAAGAGATGTTCTTCATCTTTGCCAGCACTTGGTATTCTTCATCTTAGCTGTTATGATAAATGTGTAATGATATCTCATTGTGGTTTTAATATGTATTTCCTTCCTTAAGTGTTCAAATTTGGTTTGGCCTTTGTTAGCACTGCTTGAGCAATTTTGTGCAACAGAAAATTTACCAGTACACTGACAGTACAAAAAATATTAAAGCTGGCCAATTCCCTCCTATTAAAGACAAGGAAGTTAAGGCCCAAAGAGAGGAAGTGGCCAGGCGCAGTGGCTCACACCTGTAATCCTAGTACTTTGGGAGGCTGAGGCGGGTGGATTGCTGAGCTCAGGAGTTCAAGACCAGCCTGGGCAACATGGTGAAACCCCGTCTCTACTAAAATACAAAAAAAAGTAGCAGGGCATGGCGGCATGTGCCTGTATTCCTAGCTACTTGGGAGGCTAAGGCAGGAGAATCACTTGAACCCAAGAGGTGGAGGTTGCAGTGAGCCGAGACTGCACCATTGCACTCCAGCCTGGGTGACAGAGCAAGGCTCCATACCAAAAAAAAAAAAAAAAAATAGAGAGAGGAAGTGATATGTCCAAAGTTTCAGATGTTTGCTGTTTCTAATAGTTGTTTTTAATCATGGTAACATAAACAAAACTATCCAACTCCTGGACCCCTCTTTAAACAAGACAAAACAAAACCATAAAACACCATAAGCCCCACAAATAACTAACGCAGTACTATCTTGACACTTTGTGAAAGGCAGTCAGAATACACATTCCCGTATCAATACAGAAATGGAAGGAGCTAGAGGTATTAAGGCCATCACCAGGTTTCTGAAGAGGCACTCACACCTTATATAATGTCAAATATTCTGATCTCTAAATATTAGCAAGACAGAAGTTTCTTGGACACTATACTTAAAAAAAAGAAGAAGAAAAGGACAAATCCTTTCTTCCTTGATTTGATACTTCCTTTCAAGTTTTACCTGGGCAGGACTATCCAGGTAGTATCTGACAGTATGCACCTGATAGTATGGGACACTGTTCAGATGGCTGATCACAGTCTTAACTGTTACATTTAGTAGATTTAAGAGAATCAAAGCTGGCAAAGACCTCTTTACCATTCTTCCGTGGAAGAAGACAAAACTCATCTGAGTGTAGAAACTATGCCATGGCTCAGGCCCCTGTGGGTATTCCTCCTCAGGAACTTCTCACCTGTGGAGAGGGTGACTTGTGGTGTGCTCACCCAACAAAATTCAGTACTCAAGGCTGGGTAGACTCTACAGGGCCGTGGAGTGACTGACCAGCTCTTTCACTGAAGACATAGAAAGTACAAGCAGACCCTTCTGGCAGGAGCTCTAACATCAGGCTTCCAATCTAGATTTCATCAGTAATAAAGTAAACATTTTGATCTCTATCTCAGGACTCCTAAATTGTTCGATTGAACTCAGAAGGGAAACCGGATGTTACTTACTGAACTCCAGGTACACATTATGTTTCACTTTAAAACATCTATACTATACAATTATAACATCAAGTAGATGTCATTTGCTACTAGAATTATGTGGGAAAACCCTTGTTTGAGTAAGAGGACTTACTATGTAAATGTTTTTGAAAAAGTGGAGTTCTGGCCGGGTGCAGTGGCTCACGCCTATAATCCCAGCACTTTGGGAGGCTGAGGCAGGTAGATTACCTGAGGTCAGGAGTTCGAGGCCAGCCTGACTAACATGGTGCAACTCTGTCCCTACTAAAACAAACAAACAAACAAAATTAGCCGGGTATGGTGGCACATGCCTGTAATCCCAGCTACTTGGGAGACTGAGGCAGGAGAATCACCTGAACCCAGGAGGTGGAGGTGGCAGTGAGCCGAGATCACGCCACTGCACTCTAGCCTGGCCAACAACAGCAAAAGCCCATCTCAAAAAAAAAAGAAAAGTCCTTTCTTCAGTGAATTCTCATAGAGAGGGCCAACAGATAAGTCAGTAAGAGTGACACTAACCTGGTTAAGGAAGTGTGTGGTTTCTCAGAGCACACCCTGTTCTCATGCTCCTCCCACTCACTGCCCAATCTTTCCTCCCCTTCACTTCCAGGCTATCTTAGAGAACTTCAGCATATAATAATGAAAACCATGTCTTTGATCATTAAACACCAAAAAGTAACTCTGCTGCTCTCCTCACGAAGAACGTGTCACTTTCTATACTTGAGAGATCATGTCTGAAATCCAGACCCACAAGAAGGTGATGTGCCACTCTCCTTGGGTAGTCCCTAGGGTCATTTTGCTGCAACAACATGCTTAACAGCTCAGCTGAAGAACTTAGAAAAGATGCCATGGAGGCCACCTTCCTACAGTAGTTCTAAGATTTACTCAGCCGCTGTGGAAGACCTGAATATGATGACTACAGAAAAGCAGCCCCATTACAAAAACAGAAATATCACAAACTTAAAGTTTGTTTGTAGATCATATAAATTCTCACCATGCAAACTCTGATCTGTCCCCAACACATTCCACTCCGCGGGCAGCTTCAGGTGCCTGAATGCCAGCACTACCTTCTTATCAAGGGAATTCACATCCCCAGATGGGGGTCCTGACTGGTCAAGAAAACGGGTAAAGTTCAGAGCCTGCTGATTTCCAGCACTGGTTGCCAGGAATTGAGCTGCATCATACGCTTCATCCTGGATGAAATGAAAGTCTTCTTCAGCCACCACAAACACAGGAAGGCCCTCTTTGGAAGCACAGAGCTGCACCTTCACTGTCTCACAGCAATCATGACCTAAAGAAAACACAGGCAGCAAAGAAAACAGTATTAGAGCCTCACTGCTGAAACGACGCTGGTGAATCCTCTTAGCTCTTATTTCATGACATACAAATTTCTCCTCCTAAAAAACACCCCTCCTTCCTCTTAAGCTCTGACAGCATTTTTCCAAACTTCTTAAAACTCCATTTTCAGCTTTTAACATTATTTGCAAATATGAGTTCCCTTAACAAAGAACAAAAAACTCTGTATCCCAGCTTTCACCATGCCTATAATATGGTATCTGGAACTGAACAGGCTCTGAATATCAACAAGGGCTATTCAGTTTAAACAGATTTAAGAATGAAAGCTGAAGGACCGGCAAGGCCTAGCATACGATGGAAAGTCCAATAGCTACTGAACTAAATTAGATCTGAAAACATAACAGGAAAAAATATCACTCATACAAGTTATATAGGAAGAATTTTACAGATTCACTAGCACTTGCTTTATTATCACAATACAAAGGCTCACATGATGAAGCACTTGGAAAAGTACACAATTACTTGATTTTATTTTACTACTATGAGCAATCCAAGGCCTAAAAAATAAATATTGATTTTTGTTCTCAGATACACATTCTTTCCCATCTCAGCCACTAATGTAATGAGGACTTCAATGAAATTACCTGGTTTGCATGAGGATAATGCAATGCTGTGGCTGGGAGCCCAGTTCAGGAAACGCAAACATGCCAAGGACTCCATGGTGCCCAGTGTACAGACTGGCAGGCACCTCAGGAGTGGTGATTGGAGGCAGAAAACTGCATGCCACTGCAAAGAGCTCGGCTGAAGTCAGGTCAGCAAGATTTAACACCACATGTCTACGGGTAAGACCTTCTTGGAGGATTGGGCTTTCTTTTGAATTTTTAGCCTCACAGAATTAAATATTTCCAATATTCAGAATATACTCATCACAACGCGTATTGTATTTCCCCTGTTTCCACACACTGATCTCAAACAGCCAGAACTATGCTCCTATCATCATCTTTCTTCCATTATCTTTCTGATGACAAAAAAGGAAAGAAAGTAAAGTTCATGTTTTTGTTTGGGTGATACCACTTCGTGCTCTGCCTGATTAATCACGGGCACCCCATGCACATGCCACTTCCCTGAATCTCTAACATTCAGGCCACTCTTCTACAGCTAAGGGCATGTAGAGAAACCCTTTATATGGTCCCTGAGACTGAATTTCCATACCACGGGCACAGGCCAACAGAGGTTTCAGACTTGGAACAAACTAAGCTTTCTGCTGTCTTTGAAAGAGACAATGTTTTTTCCATGTTATCAGAATAATAAATAAGTTGATTTTCCACATGCTTTTTTCCCAAGGGCCTCCTTAAGCCCTTCATCCTGTGGCAAAAGAAATCTCTCACTGCTGTGTACTTCTAGGATGGTAGGAAGTATTTGCCAAGCAAGTACCTAGTACACATCAGGCATCTGAGTCATTTCTCTCCACAACAATTTTATGAGGCATGTATTGTCCTCAATTTATGATTAGAAACTGAGACTTAAAGAAGTAACTTGCCCCATGTTACACAGATATTAAGGTGCAGAATTCACTATTCAGAGTCAAGGCTGATGCCAAAGGACATGGTCTATTATAACAGGAGGCAAGGGTTTTGTATCACATTGCCTATCAATAGGGCAATGTGTTTGAAGAGGAAGAAGGCTAAGAGCTAAGTCCCTGCCTGAGAGGAGCCTAACACTTGGAATGATGGGCTAGTATGACTTTTAAGCAAGAATAATTGGTTCATGAACCATGAAGATAAGTCTTCACATGAACACTGAATCCACACGATAGTCCCACTGCCTTCCAAGTCGAATTCCTTCTAAAGGCTGTAGGAAGCCGAAACATCCTCTGCTTGGTGTGTGTGTGCAAGCGCGAGCATGTGCATACGCATGCACACTTTATAATAATATATACGTGGTATTTATACATTTAATATATGAAAGAGAATTAGGGGGAAAAAGCAATATTTTTTTGAAGGGCAGCCAGCCTAACTACACAGACATCAATGTTAGCAGAAACAAGCCAAATGATTCCTTTAGTAAGGTTTGTCTATTTTTCTAGCAGAAAATGTTTCCTTTAAAATATTCTCTAACATCTGACTCAGTTTTATTCAAGAGCTAAAAGCTAGACATCCATCAAGTCCAGGCACTATGATCAGAAGGTGAAGATGAGTAAAGTAAGGAGTCTCAATTCCTCAGAGATTTAAGGTCCATAACAGAGAATCAAACAAGATGCAGAAAACTGCAACGTAAGTCAAAATGAGAGGACTTCTACAAGAACTTTCCTATCTAAAATATCTAAATATCTAAATACAGTGCAATTTGGGGAGAGGAGTGGTGCATTCCATATGTGGGCAAAAGCAGGAAGATTTCACAAAGGAGATGGCAATTAAGAAGGACTTAGGCCAGGTGTGATGACTCACATTGTAATCCCAGCACTTTGGGAGGCCAAGGCAGGCAGATCGCTTGAGGCCAGGAGTTCGAGACCAGACTGGCCAACACAGCGAGACTCTGTCTGTACTAAAAACAAAAATTAGCCAGGCATCTGTAGTCCCAGCTACTAGGGAGCCTGAGGCAGGAGAATCGCTTAAACCTGGGAGGCGGAGGTTGCCATGAGCCAAGATCGTGCCACTGGACTCCAGCCTGGGAGACACAGACCCTGTCTCTGAATAAATAAATAAATAAATAAATAAATAAATAAACAAACAAATAAATAAATAAATAAAATCTAGAAGGGGCCTCCTAAATTCTTTAATATTATCACCTGAAACATCATACATAGCCTCACTTAATTTCCAAATAAACTGATGGTGGATGGATAAACGATGGATGGATGGAGTGATATGTATGTCAGTCAGGAGAACTGCTTTAAAGAAGAAATGCTGTGGTTCGTCAATAGAATCAATATATAGCATTGTACCATTTATCCAAAATTAAGCTAATCTGTAAACTTCTGGAAGTCCTTTGCGGTAGATTTGAATAAATGTCAATAAAGACCAAAATTTCACAATTCAATGATGATGATGTAAGTAATCTGAGATCCAAATTGAATTATGCTTTCAAACCTTAAATTCACAGTGCCTTAGAAGAGAGATTACACTATGTAAAACAGAATATCCACTGCCGTACCCATTTAACCAGTCCTTTTCCTTTCTTATCACTTTCCTTCCTCAAGCCTATGCAAAGATGAGAAACCTGAACCCTTGAATCAGAAAGGGAGTCACAATACCACTAAAAGTAAACATCATTCACACGGCAAAAAGCCATGATGAAGCAAAGTTACCTTACCCAAAACTGTGAAGTGCCAAAGTAAAGTATCTGCACAGAAATTTGTCTGGAATTGCTAAAATGACTGTTTACTGAGGCAGAATGGGATGAGGGCGAACTACAGGGAGAGAAACAGAACAAGGCGTGATGGGTGTGTGCATGTGGGGGTGTTGTGCTTGGCAACACCAGTACGATTATCTCTTTCTGCTGCATTAGCAGAGTTTGTTAGCAGATGAATGGATGGATGTGTGAGCTACTGTCAGCTCTGTGTACAACGAAAATCAAACTGTATAACAGAGAAGGAAGAATGTCAGAAATAGCCATGAAAGAGATATCTCAGAAACTGTCCAATTGTTAATCCAATGTTTTCCCTTCAGATATGAATTCAAAATCTGAAGAAGAGACTATGAATCATCTTAAGTAAAATATGCCATAAATCTGGAATTTGTTTGGTGTGATTAGAGGCTTCTTTTTCAAAAGAAAACCTGAGGGTTAAAAGATGAGTGGGGAACTCAGGGTTTCCTGGATTAGTCTTTATTAAACTTAAGAGCACATTGGAAGCATTACTACTGATCAAGAATAAAGTACCTCACCCTACTGTCTGGAAATCAACCATACCAGGTTGGCCTACTGTCTCACATTAATGTTTTCCATTAGGCTCAAGTGGCTCTCAAGATTATTTTTTAATTCCTATAACCTTTCTGATAAAGCACCTGGGGGGGATATCAGCATTTTTTAAAAAGTTACATAATACAGACTCAATAATAAAACAAATCACGCCATAGGCCTACACCAAACCTCTTACTATCATAAATTAGCTCTAGAGACACGACAATTTGCAAGAGGGCCATTAGTCTTATGACTGCCTTTGTACATAAAGACTGCAGGGTTATTAACAATGTCTACAATTACACTGCAAAGACACGGGGATGGGAAACTGTATCCAATTTGATATAATAACCACAATCTAACTTTCTGCATAAAAACAGAAGCTGCAGTAGGAAGAACAATAGCAGGATTTTCAATTAGTTCCATGGCGTTTTTCCTTTCATTCAATTTCCTGGTAACAAGAAAGGAAAATAAAAATCCCAATCTTTTTTTAAAAAGGGAAGTTTTGAAAATTTTACTGAATTTCTGAAGGCAGTTACTCTAGAGGATTTATAGAGGGGAAGGAGAGAGAGAAACTATTGGAAGAAACATGGCCAAACTTTAATTCCATATTTTAAATTATGAATTAATTTCTGAACTTCTCATACTATCAAGTCCACTTACAAGACAAATATAAATTATGGGGTGGGAGAAGTCTGCTCCCAGCTGAGTACATTGTAGGGATCCTCCTCAAGTATGCTGGCAATTAGCTGTCAAGTACAAAATATTAGGTTTGAACTCCAGCTCCACTTCAACAGATTTGGTTATCCTGAGAAAGTCATTCAACCTTGAAGCCTGTTTTCTTTGTACACAAAATGAGAACACCATCAACCTTATGGATTGTGCACAAAGTACCTGGCATAAAATGGGCATCTAAAACTGGTAGTTTTTATCATTAGCTATTAAAGTGCTTCTGTTTAGGAAACTCAAGGAAAACAGATCCCTAACACTCTACAAAGAGCTTCTGCAGCATGGCCCAACAAAGCTTGCCATTGGCACTGCAGAAATAACAAAATAAAGAGAGGAGGGAAAGAATAAACAAAAACACAGGAGCACCTAGGTGAGAAACAAAAACTTAACTACTGATGGTCCTCTTAAAATCATCTAATCTGCACCTTTTTTTATGCTGGCAGGTCAGGAGGTGTGTGTGTGCGAGGTTGGGAGAGCTCTCCGGCAGGCTCCTTCTCACTATATGGAGCACCGCACCCATGGAAACGAAATATTGCTACTGATAAACAAAACTGCTGAAGTACAGCCCAAGAATTACTTCATTTCCTATTAAGCTAAAAGTGGAATGCATCCCATCTGGGCCCTCTCTTTTGAGGATGAAACAGTAGGAACTTTGTTTCATCAGCTATCCAAAAAGAAACCCTAAAAGTGCTGGGCCAGCCAAGCCCAGTCCCACACAGACGTCACCTTCTAAGAGAAAAAATGATGGAAAATATAAAAATAATATCTTGATTACTTCAGTTTGGCATCAAAGTCTCTAAAAGTTTGGTGTCTTTTTCTTTCTTCTGAAGTGCCTACGATAGGGTTAAAAGAAACAAATTTTCAGTCTTCAGATCCAGACTCTAATAAGAAATAGGATTTTGTGCAGAAGTACACACCCACTGCTGGGTTTTGGTGACCTAATGGTAGTGTGCAAATTTGGTATATGTGTAAAATGTCTCTATGTGTACAGGAGTATTTAATCAGAAGAGAACAAAGAGTAGGCACAGGAATTTCACCATGTACATTTTAGAGGAGGAAGGAGAGATTTAATGCTAAAAATGTGCTCTGCTATATTCCAGCCGACACCTCTAAGGCAGTGTTTCTGAGCCTTTTCTTCTGTTATACCCCAAAGAGCCTTTTCAGACATTATTCTCTATTCACCCCTCACTTCATGAAACTTTAATACCACAGATACACCACAAATTTGTTTAACTGTGTTTTACATACACACAGTAAGTCTTTTTTGTTCCCCAAAAGGCAACTTTCACCCCCTTGGGAGGATATCACTCCCTTAATATTGTATGCCCTAGGATTCCAGTGCTGTGTTCATGGTTCCAAAGTTATGAAATATATACTTACCTCATAACATTACAACTAAGGACAGCAGATAACGGATTTCTTTTTGTTTTTCAACTAGTTCTCAGTCTGTTTTTCCAGTATAACCACTATATGTACTAACTAGCATTCGGACAGTAATTTAAGTTTTGCAGAATTTAAAATTTCATCTGTCTAAAGAAAGCTTTATAGTAAGATATTTCAGAATAGGGAGACTGTTATAGAAAAAGTCCAATAAAAATAACTGATTACCTTGGCAGGCATTGCCAGGGGCAGGGCTGGGCTGGGGGATGGGGGGTGTCAGAATTCTCTAATTAAGTACATTAAATTAAAAATCTACATCTTCTTTTCAAATATGCTATTCAATTTGGTAATACTGGACATCTGCTGCTAGAAAGTAATTCTTGGTTCACAAGAAATGAAAGAGGCCAAGCATGGTGGCTCACGCCTATAATTCCAACACTTTGCTAGGTGGAGGCAGAAAGATCACTTAGCCCAGGAGTTTGAAACCAGTCTGGGCAACACAGGGAGACACCATCTCTAAACACACACACACACACACACACACACACACACACACACACACACACAAAGTAGCCACTCATGATGGTGAGTGCTACTTGGGAGGCTGGGGTAGAAGGATAACTTGAGCCTGGGAGGTCAAGCCTGCACTGAGCTGTGATTATGCCACTGCACTTCAGCCTGGACAAAAGACTGAGACTCTGTCTCCAAAAAAAAAAAAAGAGAGAGAGAGAGAAAGGAAGAAAAAGAAAGACATAACACATTATAACTCAGACCATTTGTTGTAATCTGGGCTGTAACTTTTTTCTTTAAACCCCAAAGAACTTCTGATCAGGTAAATGTATTTTTCTTTTTTAATGACAAATCTACTTCATAAAGTACCTTCCCTTATCAGTGAAAAAGAAAAGGAAAATATAAAAGAGCTGAGTCAAATTTGGAGTCAATAAAGGTTTGCAGTTCTTCAAACAAGAACACTTGCTATGAATTCTAAAAATAAACAACAGACATGGCTGAAAAAAGATTTCATTTTATGAAAGATTCTGCACCAAAGTCTTTTACAAAAACAGTATACAAAAACCACTAAACATTCTGTTCCATCTCCTATTCTGAAATCACTACTTGGTCTAAATTCACAGTTTCAGTAATAAAAATGAACACAATAAAACAGTACTCTATGCCCCCATCTCACCCCAAGAATTATCTTCAAAGGATGTCCAGATTTCTGTACACTATTTGCCAATCCTACCTAGGTCTTAAAAAAACAAATCTCAGCTTTATCTCTCGAGAAAAATCACTGGTTAATTAAAATGTCATTTAGGATTTTATTTGTTTTCTATGGAGGGACAATAATGGAATATTATTTTCATTTATTACTAAGGCAACACCTTTCATTATTAGAAGTATATTTCCATCTCAAGCTACATTTCAAAGCAAATTATATTCTTGAATGAGCTACTTTCATAGGTGTTTTGAATGTAATATTTTATTATAAAGCTGTGGTTGGCCTCCAGTGTTAATCAACACAAAGATGGATTTATTTTCAAAAGAGAAGACATTCTTTTCAGCAATCAAAATGTTTTCATCGAAAATTACTATGTATCATACAAATAACAAGCTCACTGTAAACATTTAAACAATTCAGGTTGGGCGCGGTGGCTCACGACTATAATCCCAGCACTTTGGGAGGCCAAGGCGGGTGGATCACAAGGTCAGGAGATCGAGACCATCCTGGCTAACACGGTGAAACCCCGTCTCTACTAAAAATACAAAAAAATTAGCTGGGCATGGTGGCAGGTGCCTTTAGTCCCAGCTACTCAGGAGGCTGAGGCAGGAGAATGGTGTGAACTCAGGAGGTGGAGCTTGCAGTGAGCCAAGATCCGGCCACTGCACTCCAGCCTGGGCGACAGAGTGAGACTCCATCTCAAAAAAAAAAAAAAAAAAAAAAATTCAAAGATAGATAAAGTAGAAAGTCAAAGTCTCCACCTACCTGCCCTCTAAGATGTTACTACTTATGCTTAAAATACTTTATTTTTAAAAAGGAGGGGAAATCACATCATAACTACTTTAAAAGGTCTTTACAACTTCTTTATAATTACAGACACATGCAAACACACACACACACACACACACACACACACACACACACACGGGGGGGATGGGGAAGGAGGGGGCAGGAGGGAGGGATAGACAGACATATACACTTCAATGTAGGACTTATTACAAAACATGCAAAAAAAAAAAAAAGAGAGAAAACAGAGATGGGTGGGAGACAGGCCTGCAATTTCAATATCTGAAGTCAAAATAATTTATTAGGAGATAATTTAGAATGTCTATGTGTCAACCCTATTTAGGGAAATATTGATTTGATAAAAGATTACAGACTAACATTGAAAAGTAGCTGCCTTTTGAGGGTTAATCAATCCTTTGGTTTTAGGAAAAACTAAAATGTTACAAAACACAGTGAAACATACAGAGAACTCAAAGAAAAATCAGAGCCAGCAATCTGGATGAAACATGAAAAATAAAAAAATAATAATAATGAGACGGGTGGATCACGAGGTCAGGAGATCGAGACCATCCTGGCTAACATGGTGAAACCCCGTCTCTACTAAAAAATAACAAAAAACTAGCCGGGCGATGTGGCGGACGCCTGTAGTCCCAGCTACTCGGGAGGCTGAGGCAGGAGAATGGCGTGAACCCGGGAGGCGGAGCTTGCAGTGAGCTGAGATCCGGCCACTGCACTCCAGCCTGGGCGACGGAGCAAGACTCCGTCTCAAAAAAAAAAAAATAATAATAATAATAATAATAAAAGCAAGAAGAGGCTGGGCACGGTGGCTCATGCCTGTAATCCTAGCACTTTGGGAGGCCAAGGTGGGCAGATCACGAGGTCAGGAGTTCAAGACCAGCCTGGCCAACATGGTGAAACCCCACCTCTACTAAAAATACGAAATTTAGCCAGGCATGGTGGCACACGCCTGTAATCCCAGCTACTCAGGAGGCTGAGGCAGGAGAATTGCTTGAACCCAGGAGATGGAGGTTATAGTGAGCTAAGATCGTGCCATTGCATTCCAGCCTGGGCAACAGAGCATGACTCCTTTTTGGGGTGGGGGATGGGGGGCAAGAACAAGGCACAAAGCTCTGTTTCTTCTCTTAGCCAAAATGACTAGGAATTGCAGAGCTCGTCCCACACATAAGCACAAAGAGTGCAGAGACATCCCTGTAGGCAGTAGCTGCTGCAACAAACAGACCATGCACACTTATCCAGGAACTGGGATGCACAGTGCACTGCATGGACTTTCCACGAAGACTGGACTTTCCATGAAGATTCTTGAATAATCTAGCACTGCTCTCAGCAAACAGGAAATCTGAGGCTATCAATGCAGCTAACTGATGCACAAAAATCATCGGACTCCTTCTCCAAGCTAAAAATGCAACTCAACAAGCCAGAGACTCCTTTTGAATTTATTTAAAACAAACAAACAAACAAACAAAACAAACCAAAAAAAACAGGGCGGGGAGGGGGTTACATGTGAGTGTGAGTATGGGTGTATTCACATACATACACATCTTTCTAGAAGAGCAGCTTCTGGGAAGCAGGATGTGTGACACAGTAGAAATGTTGTTCTATCAAGTGACAGTTTCCTAGAACAAGCCTTCTTAGCATATACCAGTGAGGAAACCAAACAAAAATCCTCGTCCTCATAAAGCTAACACTTTAGTTGGGGCAGACAGAAAATAAATAAGATAAATAAGTAAAATATATGTGAGAAGTTGAAAAGTGCAATGGACAAAAATAAAGCAGGAAAGGGGGATAGGGAATGTGGAGAGGCGGCAGCTGTGTATTTTTATAAGCTGGACCGAAAGGCTTCACTGAGGTGATAGCTGAGTAAGGGCCTGAAGGAAGGGAAGGCACAAGTCTAAGTCCACAAAGGCAGATTTAAAGACGTTTAGGTCCAGGCTAAAGAATTTACCCATAATATAAACAAGAAATTCAAAACAAGTTAACCCCCAAAATGCCTCTATCTCTACCCCTCCACAATAAATTACCAAACTAAGCCAAATGACAGTAGCTGAAAAAGACAAATAACCAGAAAAATCTCATATGCGATAAGTAGAGCAATAGGGTCTGGTCAGGAATCTCCTTTGCTTAGTTAATAGAGTTTCTACTACACCAACTAAGGATCTCATTGATACCCTTGCACACATATCAAAGGCTCATATGTTAAAAGTGTTGTCTTACTCTCCATTTGGCCTTCCAGAGGTAAAAGGTCTTTCAGGGACTCTAATCCTTTTGTCACCTCTGCTGTGATGAGGCACCTCATATCAGCTGCCTGACTAAATTCAGGTAGGAAGCAGAATGTTCAGGCCAATGGGAAGGGGGGAGTTATCAGACCTCATAAGCATGATGGAAAATACTGGAATGTGGCTAAGCGGAGAGACAATTCGTAGAAAATGAAAGAAAAGCCAGGTACGAGGTAGGACTCCAGGGCCAAAGCAAACGGGTCAGGAATGATTTCCCAGGATTTGGACCAAATTAGAGGAAAGGCGCAGAGTCTAATATACATTCTGCTTGGTTTGGGTAGGCAGGGCAAGGGTACTTATATAGACATATATAAAGAGGTACTAGAATCAAAGTCAAGGGAAGAAATGTGAACTAGAGCTCAGAAAGGTAGGCTGAGGACAATGTTCAAGGATTTGGTACAAACTTAGAGCTCCAGGCTGTCATAAAGTTCAGCGACTCTGGGAAATTAATTGCCTGCTGCCCATCCTGGTTTAAGGACCTTACCAGTAAAGGCTTAAGGGCTTTGAGGTACATCCCTCTCCACCAAGAGAACAGACTTTGTTGGGATCTGTGACTGAGGATCACAGTTAGGACACAGGCCATGCTTGTTATATTTGCCTTTTCCCTTTTATCTGCTTGCAGTCTCCTTGTATCTACTTATATGCCCTTTCTAGATACACATGCACACACAGGTATACAAACACACAGTCCTCAAACTTTAACCCTAAAGTGCTCCTAGTATAGGAAGTATTATGTTTATAAAACTTACCTCAATTCCTTTCCTAATGAGAACTGAGTCACGGACTGATCAATTATACCTAGGTTAAGAAGCTGTTTCTCCCCACCACCAACACATAATAAATGTTCAGCAATGGTGATACTGGATGGCACCTGCTAGAGAGCAGACCTCAAGTTCTAGGGAGGCCTTTCTGATGTGATATACATCACAGGAAACAAGATGACTGGAGCTGTGGGTTACAAGGAAGGACACCTAATACTCTTCAGAAAAGCAATCGGTATCTATCCTGACTGCCTTCTTTTATTTCCTGTCCATAAAAATTTGGAAATAATATACCTAGAGACTCTCTAGAATCTTTAAATCCTTGAATTTTCAACATCATTTTTACCAAGTAGGAGGATAAACCAGCTTTCAACTGTCATAATCCCAGTTCTTAAATAAGTTATAATTTACAGAATTTGGTAGGTGGCTGACACAACAATAATACATATAAAACGGCACAGCAATAAAAAACTGGCAATCTGCTCCAATACCAGCAGGACCAGATACTCAAACTGCTTTATAAACTAATAAATTTTTTTACACTGCCTACACTTCACTCTTCCTGTCACTCTATATTGATAAACATAGAATAAAAGTGTTTAAGAACTAGGAAAAGCTAGTAAGGATCCCATTCAAATACTTACCAGGAGCAATGGTCTCCAATGTATCAGAACTGACCTTCCGAGTACTTGTACAGTGACGGAGGGTGGAACCTGAAAATACCAAGTAAAACACTACATCATCTTCAACTTTGTCCTCTTCAGCAAGCAGCACTGTAACAACACAATCGCCCTAGGAAAGGAAATAATATAGCAAGCTTACATTAGTAAGGTTCCTCTTCGCAGCCTATCTTTATCAAACATCATATTTAAGGGAAAATCAAATATACCGTCGAAACCATGCCCCCATTCTAGTAAGCTGAAACAGGTATAAAGATTGAGCACTTATGTGCCAGGCAATTATCCAGGCATTCACAATACAGAATGAACCTGAAAATAAGATCGCTCTCCCTTCTCTAAATTTACATTTTAGTGGAGGTGATTAGACAAATAAGTTAACCAACAAGATGAAGGAAAACTTTACGTGATGAATGGGTTAAAAAGGGCAAGGGCGGGGGAGATAGAGAAGAAAATCCAAAAATAAGGCAGAGAGGATGGAGGGGGTATAATAAATGATCACATCCTTGTACTCAGAATGCTTCTTAACTCCTGTGTTCCAGTTGACAATAATTCTCTAAATTCTATATCCCATAAATCATTACCAAGTCCATACATTCTCCAGCAATAGGCTTGCCTGGAAAGGGGAGAGTGCAAAGAAGACGAGCTTGGGCTCCAGCCTAAGTGCATAACAGGCTACAACATCCAAGTTTGTGTAAGTATACGCTATGATGTTTGCACAATGAACAAAATCACCTAATACCATAGTTCTCAGAACATATCGCCATAGTTTAAACAGCACATGACTGTATAGGAAAGCTCCTGGATCATGTTCAACTCTCCGTCTATAATATTTTCAACCTATTTCAATAGGAGGCTGCTTTTCTAATAATTTGTATTTCCTAACCATCTGACATTCCTGCTCTTCTTTATCTATCCCTACATTAATCCCATAAAATCAGACAAAAAATCTTGGGCCAATAACTTTGTCTATGACTTTGCAACTATTAGAAGGTAAGACATCTTTGTCTTTCAGTTGTTTTTTTTTTTTTTTTGGTAAGACGGAGTTTTCCTCTTGTTGCCCGGGCTGGAGTGCAGTGGCATGCTCTCGGCTCACTGCAACCTCCAACTCCTAGGTTCAAGCGATCCTCGTGTCTCAGCCTCGCAAGTAGCTGGGATTACAAGCACCCACCACCACACCCAGCTAAATTTTTTTGTATTTTTAGTAGAGACAAGGTTTTGCCATGTTGGCCAGGTTGGTCTCGAACCCTGACCCCAGACGATCTGCCCGCCTCAGCCTCCCAAAGTGCTGGGATTACAGGAGTGAGCCACCGTAGCCAGCTGTAAATACTCTTTAGTAGTTTTTATATATAGTTTTTTTTTTTAAATCAAGACCAGTGGCTAAATATATTCTATGAAATGCTGTCCTAATTATTAGCATTCTTGCAATTACAAACTATACAATTCCTGTTGTAACCATAACAAAAGATTACAAAGCATCAAGGTTTAAAGCACTGAGATGTAATACTATATAAATCTTAATAATGCACTACAGAAAAATCAATTTAGAGAAGGCCGGACATTTTAGCATCATAATTAGAGGAGTAAATTCTCATTACGTACAGAAGATTTTTCCTTTCAATTTTAGCAACAATTAACGCCAACAAGAGAACCATACCACCCTGTGGTCACAATTTACTAAGCCCAGCAGTATAACTGAGCAGAAGGTAGTTTTTTACTAAACACTAAAAAGCAAAAACCATCAAGTCAAACCTAGGAACCAGGTCTATTAACAAAATATGCTCCAGCGGGTCCATGACTACTACTATGACTATCACAGTGGAGCATTCAACAGTATCCTAATCCAAGGAATATCACGGCTGGTAAAACAGAATTATCACTGACTTCAGTTACCACCCAGAATTAGACTTTTGTCCTGTTTATAAGACTCTCTCGGAAACATTTTTGAAAAGCTTAGCCTGGTAATATGTGTAATCTCCTTTGGCATGATGCAACCAGTTAAGAAGATGTTTGCAGCGTGTATGAGAAGAGTCTATTTCTCAAGGTACTGAAATATCATCATAGCCTGAAAAAAGTACAAATGAAAAGTTCCATCCTTTGCAGCATAGTTTGACAAATTATGACCCACACGTCAATTCCAGCCTCCCACCATCCCGTTTTACATTTTGCGGGGGTGGGGGTGGGGGTTAGGGTTAGGGACAAAAAAAGGCCTTTTAATCCTTTTAATGTGAAAATTACATGAAATTCAAATTCACTGTCAACAAATAAAGGTTTAATTGAACTCAGACCATTCATTTACCCACCATTCACGGCTAGTTTTGCACTACAATGGGCCATAGAAGGTAATGATTACATGAGAACTTAGCCCACAGCCTAAATTATTTACTATCTGGACTTTTACAGGGGGAAAAAAAAAATTCACTTTGATTTCTAACCTGGTATTCTAAGAATATATCTTCCTTTTCACGATCAAGAATTTCATCCTCACATGAGACCCAACATCTTGCTGGGAGACTCTCTGTGCCCCAAGATACTAGTGATGTCTGGGCCTTCCTTTGGGGACAGAGGAGGTGGCTAATTATAAGCAGATGAAATCCTTTTAGCAATGCTTTCAATATGAACCTCTTTTTACAAATAAGTTTTAAACTGCTTTCATATATATATATATTTTTATTATACTTTAAGTTTTAGGGTACATGTGCACAATGTGCAGGTTTGTTACATATGTATACTTGTGCCATGTTGCTGTGCTGCACCCATCAACTCGTCAGCACCCATCAACTCATCATTTACATCAGGTATAACTCCCAATGCCACCCCTCCCCTCTCCCTCCTCCCTATAATAGGCCCCGGTGTGTGATGTTCCCCTTCCAGAGTCCAAGTGATCTCATTGTTCAGTTCCCACCTATGAGTGAGAACATGCGGTGTTTGGTTTTCTGTTCTTGCGATAGTTTGCTGAGAATGATGGTTTCCAGCTGCATCCATGTCCCTACGAAGAACATGAACTCATCCTTTTTTATGGCTGCATAGTATTCCATGGTGTATATGCGCCACATTTTCTTAATCTAGTCCGTCACTGATGAACATTTGGGTTGATTCCAAGTCTTTGCTATTGTAAATAGTGTGCAATAAACATACGTGTGCATGTGTCTTTATAGCAGCATGATTTATAATCCTTTGGGTATATACCCAGTAATGGGATGGCTGGGTCATATGGTATTTCTAGTTCTAGATTCTTGAGGAATCGCCATACTGTTTTCCACAATGGTTGAACCAGTTTACAATCCCACCAACAGTGTAAAAGTGTTCCTATTTCTCCACATCCTCTCCAGTACCTGTTGTTTCCTGACTTTTTAATGATCGCCATTCTAACTGGTGTGAGATGGTATCTCATTGTCGTTTTGATTTGCATTTCTCTGATGGCCAGTGATGACGAGCATTTTTTCATGTATCTATTGGCTGTGTGTATGTCTTCATTTGAGAAATGTATGTTCATATCCTTTGCCCACTTTTTGATGGGGTTATTTGTTTTTTTCTTGTAAATTTGTTTGAGTTCTTTGTAGGTTCTGGATATTAGCCCTTTGTCAGATGAGTAGATTGCAAAAATTTTCTCCCATTCTGTAGGTTGCCTGTTCAATCTGATGGTAGATTCTTTTGCTGTGCAGAAGCTCTTAGTTTAATTAGATCCCATTTGTCAATGTTGGCTTTTGTTGCCATTGCTTCTAGTGTTTTAGACATGAAGTCCTTGCCCATGCCTATGTCCTGAATGGTATTACCTATATTTAATAGTTAGGGTTTTGGTTGTTGTTTGAGACAGGGTCTCACTTAGTTGCTCAGGCTGGAGTGCCAAGCACAATCAGGGCTCACCGCAGCCTCCAGTTCCAGGACTCAAGTGATCCTCCCCCTGCTGCCTCCCAAGTAGCTGAGACCACAGGCATGCGCCACCGCTTTGGGCTGCTTTTTAAATTTTCTATAGAGATCAGGTATCCGTATGTTGCCCAGGATGGTCTCAAACTCCTGAACTCAAGTGATCCTCAAGGCCTGCCAAAAATGTTGAGATTATAGGCATGAGCCACTGCTCCTGGTCTGTAGTTTTTTTTGGTTTTGTTTCTGTTTTTAATATTAAGTCACACTACCTTATGACAAAAAAATTCAATAGAAGAGAACACAAAAGCTCCATTCATTTTAAAGCCTCTTGAAATTTAGATTCCAAAGGCACCTGAAATCAAAAATACCTGTTTTCCTTGAAGGAGTATTCTCTGCACACTGATAAAGTCACTGAGAGCAAATAACAAACTGCATTTCAGCCACTAACTCCCATTTTACTCCAGCAGAACCAGGTACCTACTATTACTTGAGATGGCTTTGAAAGATTAAATGAGTAGAATGGTGATGAAAAAATAACAAGGAAAAACAGATCTAGGTAACAATTTTTGTTGCGATGCTTTAATCCTACCATCGTTAAAGAATATCCTGGTATTAATAAATTACTCTGCTGTCCCTGGGAAAGACCAGTCTACAGAATAAATAGATACATCAGTCTGGCTACACAGTGAACAAGTCTGCCATGTTTCTAAATAAAATAAAATATTAACAAGGGTAATTTTCAAGACATTCTCAATTATTATTTTAGTTTGACCCAACCTCAGGAAGAGTACACACCTACGTCACCACTCTCTTCCAATAATCTGAACTTAAGAAACAGTGTGATCCCCTTACACAGATATTTTCCATGTTTCATCATTAGTGAGAAATGTCTCCCTGAAACTGACAATTTTTTCAGGGTCCTGATTAGTTTTGCTAACAGATGACATAAAAACTAATGGAAAAGACATCTATACTAGCCCTTATTCTGTAAATATAGGTTAGCCCCCCCCACCCCTATATAAATAAACTGTGATATAAAATACCACTATCAACCACTTATTTGCAAATAAAAACAGGTTTTTATAAAAGAGTTACTTTACAATGTGATTTTAAATGGTAGCCATGGTCTCACTTTTCCCCATCCTGAAGTAATTCTTAGAGTAGCTACATACTATAATAATGGCACTGTAACTTCCTTTATATATTAAGTTTAAAAAAATTTTTTTCACTTAGATTGCTACCCTGGAATTCTAAGAATATATTTTCCTTTTCTAGATAAAAGATTTCCTCTCCTCATGAGACCCAGCATCTTGCTGGGAAACGCTCTATGTCCCAAGATACTAGTGGTCTGAGGCTTTCCTTTAACTGGGAAAAGTAACTTGATTAAAAAAAAAAAAAGAAGTGAGATGGGAAAGGGAAAGGTATTTGGGGGATGGGAAGAGGCAAATTACAATGCAGGGATGAATGGACAAAAAAGGGCTTTGGACAGAGAAGGTCGTAGATACGGATTAGGAGAATGAGATAGAAAGACCTGTAGGAGGAAGGGTGAGACAGGATGACATCAATGTCATCTTAGATAGTAAGAAAGTGTCAGCCATAGATTTTCAAAGGTGGGCCCAGTCAGCAGCAAAGTCAGTGGTATACTGGAGTTGGCTTATGTAGACTCATGAGTGCTCACTGTTAAATTTTCAGGAATTCTGCAAGGAATTCTGTTAAACATAGCCATTATTAAAAATTACATTATATTGGCTTATAATTAAGTAAGTTGCATTAAAAACAAATGTCATAAATATTCAAAACTTATCACTTTTTAATTATTTACCACAACATACTATACTTTATGCTCTGGAGGTTTCTATCTATTGTATCCAGACAGCAGAAATTCCACATAATGGTGTGCTGCTGCATGTCTTCACAACTCATATCTCTTGTCAAATCTGTATTCATAATATGCCCTGGATAGCCTGAAATCAACCATTATGGGAGTATTTACACCACTGAAATTGGCAAATGCTATAAATCAGGGCTTTCTGTTTTTCTTTTTAACCAGCACACCACTGAGAACAGGTCAGCAGAAGGGAAGGAGAGGGCAAAGGGGGAGAATTTCCACAGGGAGGACCAAGGAAGGCCACGGCAGGCCCATTTAAGAGACATCATCACTTACAGAAAGAATGGAGGTCTTGCCGGGCGCGGTGGCTCAAGCCTGTAATCCCAGCACTTTGGGAGGCCGAGGCGGGCGGATCACGAGGTCAGGAGATCGAGACCATCCTGGCTAACACGGTGAAACCCCATCTCTACTAAAAAATACAAAAAACTAGCCGGGCGCGGTGGCGGGCACCTGTAGTCCCAACTACTCGGGAGGCTGAGGCAGGAGAATGGCGTGAACCCGGGAGGCGGAGCTTGCAGTGAGCTGAGATCCGGCCACTGCACTCCAGCCTGGGCGGCAGAGCGAGACTCCGTCTCAAAAAAAAAAAAAAAAAAAAGAAAGAAAGAATGGAGGTCTTGCTATAAGACAAAACGCTAGTCAAGTACAAACCATCACAGATTATAGGTAACAGTGTTGTCATAGTTCTACTCACAGCAGTTCAGTATTATCACCACCTTGAGTTAACTTGTTAGTGTATCACCGTTTATAACTTGTTAGTGTATCACCGTGATTAAGAAGATGATCATTGACACCAACCTGCCTGTGTCTTTATCACAGTATGGTATATCGCTTTATATCTGTGTAACTTGGGGTATGTTGTTTAACTTCCTTATGCCGTAAGGGAGGACAAGAATTATCAACCTTATCTCATAAGGTCGTTTTGAAGAATTAGGTGATTGATAAAAGGAAAGCACCCATATCAAGTGTCTGGCACATAATATTCAATAAATGACTACTCTTATAATGTACCAGGATGTGCACCCCATTAGAGCATGTTTTATTCACTGAGAAACCTGCTTTGTCTAGACTAGTAAGTTGCACTTGAAAAGACAGAAAGGGAGACACCAAAACTTTAATGGCAGTTATTCCTAGACGGAATTTTAATACACCATGTGCTTTTCTGAGTTCTCCGATTTTTAACATCTTTGTTGTTAAAAACTGGAAAACAGAAAAGATGTTTAAAATGTTAAGGAAGTTGCTAAAAACGCAACAAAGATGTTGGAGAAATGCTCACTTACCGCTTATAAATAACAAAGGGGAAAGCAGAACTTTGGCAGGTAACACCTGTATCAAGTGATTAAAAAAAAAAAAAAAAAGTAAAAATAACCATAGAGAAATACGCTAACATCACATTTCACATAGCACGCACTAAGGACACAGCATCACTTATAACGTTCCTAACAAAAATGCATAACTTCAATCTAGTCATAAGAAAACATCAGACAAACTTAAATTGAAGGGGCATCTATGTAAAAAATGGCCTGTAACTCTTCAGAAAATGTCACTAACAAAAGACAAAGATTGAGGTCCTGTTCCAGATTAAAGAAGACTAAAAAGATTTGCCAACTAAACACAATACATGATTTTGGAGTGAATCCTGAATAAAAACATGCTGCTATTAAGGATATTATTGGGACAATGGCAAAATCTGAATGAGGTTTACAGATTAACATGGGACCAAAGTTAAAATTCCTGGTTTTGGTATCATGCTGTGGTTATGGAAGAACACCTTTGTTCTTAGAAACTACACAACAAAGCATTTGGGGTAAAAGGATGTAATACCTACAATTTACTCTCCAATGGTTCAGGAAAGAAATGATAACAGAATGATTAAGTAAATATGGCAAAATGTTAACAGTTGGAAAATAGGGGCTTAAGGTTTATAAGATGTAATATCTGTTCTATTCTTACAGCTTTTCTATAAACTTGAAATTATTTCAGAATAAAGTTTCCAAGAAATAGCTACTCAAATAATTTATAATCAAATATTGGAAGTTAAAAGGTATAAAATGTAGATTTCTGAGTTTATTTTTTATATCTTGCAGTCACATATTTTATGTAAAGACATTCTTGTAGGCTCCAAGAATTGTGAAATTATAACAAAAACTATCTTTCAATCCAGAATCATAAAAGTTTCACAGGTCTTCCCAAATTTATTTCCCAGTCTGACAAAATGACAGGATTTATATCCACTGCAAATTTGGGAAAAGTGAAACAAAGGAGTTAAATAAACTAAGTAAAAACTGAGTGTTATTACAGGGTATTACCTTTCCATTAGGTAGCAATTATTACAGTACCAAAAAAAAAAAAGAGCAAAAAACCCTCAAAATCTCATTAACCAACACTGCTTGTATTCACGTAACTATCTTCATTCTCTCCTTTAAACACAATTGATAGGCAATTGATAAAACTTTGCCCAGTTACTTTGCTAAAACAAACAAACACCGACAGGTAGCTACAACTTTTCCATAGGCTAAAAGGCAAAGTCATGGCATTTTAACTTGGCAGCTCATGGTAGCCAGTGTTCAATTTCATTAAAGGCTCACACAACAGAGGAACACTCAGCAGCAATGAACATTATCTAGTGCACAGATATTGGTCGCTAATACCATTCTCCACTAAAAAGAACTGAGTCCCTTCAGAGACTTGGCTGATTCCAGGCCTGGGTCAGACTGTAACATCTTGTTTTGACAGAAAACAATGAAGTGCTCAAAAAAAAAAAACAATTGGGCCATGTCTTAAGGACACAGAAGCCAGACTCCAGTGGCTTCCTCTGTACAAACCTGGGACAATTTAAAGACTAAACAATCAAGAACAGCAATAAATTATAAACAATTTTTTAACAAATAGGAAGTCATGAGTCCATATTAATAACAATAGATAAATTATATAGCAGAGAAGGGAGTTTCTACGAGTATCGCAGAATGACAGGGTTCGACTGCTAAAAGAGGGGAGATTGCTGGAATAGTAAAATTATCACTGCACAAACATGGTAAAGATTCACTCTGGCAAAAAGTTATCAATGAATGCTCAATCCAGAGGGAGATTCTGACGAGGAACAGCATACATATTACACAGTCTTTTAAGTGTCTCCCCATAGACTGCTTATTAGTTAAAAGAGAGAAAAAAGAAGTAGTATTCATTCAGTGAAATCCGCCAATACGCTGAACAGGTAAATCAAAATAAAGATCTCAATAAAGACAGATGACAGATGTGTCTCCAGAGTCACACACTGAGAAAGACACAAGGTTACCTATGCAGTGCTCTGACCAAGCGTGCAAGCCCTCAACCTAATCACAAGGAAACGTCGGACAATGAGAAACAGTCTATTAAGAAAGAGGAGAGGCACTGTATTCTTCAAAACTGGAAAAGATAAAAGATAAAGAAAGGTGTGGACGTGTTCCAGATTAAAGAAGGCTAAGAGACATGACAAATAAAGAGCAGTATCTATCCTGCTGTGATTACAAAGGAGAATATCCCTATTTTAGGAAATACATACTGAAGCATTTTAGAAATAAACAGCCAGGATACACGTAACTTACTGACAGATAATTAAGGAAAAAAATTGTCGGCCTACAGGTAAATAGCTAGAGTGAAAATGATAAAGCAAATGGCGTAAGATGTTAACAACAGGTGTTGTCCTGAGTAAAGAATATATGAGTATCCTTTGTACTACTTTTGGAAAACTTTTTATAAAATTATTTTTTAATATTTTTAATATTTTGAAATTATTTCCACATTAAAAGTTTTAAAAACATAAAAATAAAAACTTGTAAAACCTCCAAGGCTTTCCACAAAAAACTGTAAAAAGATTTTGAAATAAATTAAGGGCTGGGGTTGTGGGAAGCCCTATCAATACAGATGTGGAGAAAGCTCTGTCATTAACAGCAAATGTAGAAGTTCCTTCAGCCTCACACTGACAGCATGGAGCTTGTCCATGGCTGACCGAGGTGCTTTGCAAATACTGCAAGGTATCTTTATCTCCACTTAAGAGATGAGAAAGCTGTTGCCGAGAGTATTTTTTAAACCTTGCCTTTAAAAAGCTAGAAGGGTCAAGCAGGGATTCAAATCCAAGTAGGGTTCCTAAGTCTGTACTTCCTCTATATCCCGACCTTGAAGTTAAGAGGAGGAGACAGAGTTAGGTGTGGGAAAAAAGAGATATGTGTGAAGAGGTCATTGTTGATAGAAGGAACATGTTACATAGCAAGCAAGTCGCAGGCATCGAAGGACTACAGGGTATAGGAGAAAGAGGGTGCTGAGAACAAGAAAGATGGAAGAGTCTGGAGGTGGGGAAGGGAGGAGAAGCAGGAGGTCTGCTTATGCTCAGGGTAAATCCAAACCCAGACACAACGGCTGCTTGGGCCCAAACATGTGCGACAAAGTCAGAGAGATGTATAATTGTGTGCACTGCACTGTCCATGTTTCTCTTCACCACCTGAGGCTTATGGAAAGCAAGAACTGTCTTTTGAAACTTCACACAAGGCCTATGTAGCAGTAGGAAGTTGTTCCATAACTGAGTGAATAAAGATGGCAGAGATCAGCTTATGCCGAATATTAATGGCAAGCCAAAAGATTCATACTTGAACCTGTGTAGGCGAGGGGGAAAAAAAGACACAGTCTTATGTGGTATATATTGAAAGAAAAATGGGGGGTCGGGGGTGTTAAAGGCAGCAAATATTCCAGAAAGATTTCTCTCATAGTCATATCCTAAGAAGGAAAAATAATAGAGACAAAGAAACCATTTGGGGAAAATAATACAAAAACACAATGTGAGAAAGTAAACAGTGCTTAACTGCCACGGTAGCAAGACAATCTAAAAAAATGATAAATGTGAGGAAAAAAGTTGTTAAAAGTAATTTGGGCCAGGCACGGTGGCTCATGCCTGTACTCCCAGCACCTGGGGAGGCAAAGGTGGGAGGATCTCTTGAGCCAGGAGATGCAGACTGAGGGAGCTATGATCACACCACTGCACTCCAGCCTGGGACAGGGCAAGACCCTGTCTCTCAAATTAATAATAATAATAATTTGATGAAATATGACAACCGATTGGATGGGACTAGAAGATAGTAAGCATGAAGCAGAATTAAGAGGAAAAAGGGGTATCTCTAAGGAAAACTAGTGGCTTGTGGGGATAATCTGTGATAAGATGATGAGGCTTTGAATCTTAAGTTTCATATATCAGCAGGGTAGACAAGATAGATATTTGTACTTATTCTATATCCAACAGGTAAGTAACAGGGCAAGCTGTCAAAAAAGGGCTAGCCTGGCCACTCAGATCTGAGAGTCAACCTGCACGAAGTTAAGAACTAAAACCTTGACTGTAGATGAGTTTGTGGTAATAGAGAGCCAATGACTAGACCCTGGTGTTCCAGCAAGGGAGGGCAGTAAGAAGAAATGGATCCACAGAAACAGGCCAAACAAGGAAGGGCCAGTTGGAGAAGAGCAGAAATCAGAGAACAAAGGATCAACAAAGCCAAAAGAGGCAAGGATATAAAAGACTTGCAGCATGTAAAGGAGTGACTTTTTGAAAAGAACTCCTCAGAACAAACAATGGAAGACAGCTGTCTGAAGAAAATCAACAAACTCAGAAATTTTTTTTTCTCTAGCCTTCAATGGGTTTTTTTGTAACATATCTTTCATCTATCTATTCCAGTGCCCTGAACTCAGAAATGGCCCTATGGACCCAAGAGGAACCCAAACTCAAGTGCCACCTAAAAAGATGGGATTTGCCATATCTATTAATGGCAGCCACAAGTGAGCACTCTGCAGCCAAAACTTAAAATACTTGTTTCCCATTTCAAATCTTTCAGAAAGCTCATTTGCTAAACTAAAATAATGATCACTTCCCAGATACACAATACACTCAATTTCACACCATTTAAAATATTTCAGAGTTCTCTTTATTTTAACCATCTATTGTTAATAATACCCTTGGTAACTACAAAAGTCTTTCAGGATGATACAATCTTGACAAGATATAATTGTTCATCTGTGATAATTAGGTGGAAAGCTAGCCTGCATTAATTAAAGGATTTTCAAATGACTTACTGCTAGCAAATATAGAACTGCCATCCATTGCTGGGATCATTTTTTAAAATACAAACATTATATGAAACAATATTGATAGGTAAACGAGACTTAAAATATCTGAAAATATTTTGTTGCTTTAAACATTTCCTTTAATATATTTTACTTTATTACTTCAATAATTGTATACTAGCAATAAAATGTATTACTAATATAATTATAAATTTATTACTAATATAATAAATGCTATATTAGTACATATACTGACTTCTCTAGGTACAGGGAGATGAATGCCCAAACTCTACCCTGAAGAATATGACCAAAAAGACTTCTGCGGAGAAATGTCTAAGCCCAGTGCTGCTCAAAGCTCAAGACAGATCACCTCAAGCAGGCACATACTCTCTGAAAGCTTATGCCATTACAGTGAAGCCGGGCCACAGACTGCATCTCGTTCATCTTTGTACACCCAATATCTCTTCAAAAGGCCTGATACAGCAAGTGCTCAATCAGGATGTACTGAGTTGAACAAAATGTATTTCATCTTTTTTAAAAAAAATAAAACATAGAATGCTCCAAATAAAAATACTAAGTTTGTCTTGCTTATCCCATCCTTCCTTCCTTCATTTCAACAATGGGGTGGAGACTTAGGTGAGGAACTATGGCACACTAAGGCTACGGAGACAAGCCGGTTCTTGCCCTGTTGGGGCTCACAGACTCTTCAAGGAGACAGACACATAAGGCAACAATTGCAGCTGTATAAAAAGCATAGTAGGAGAAGCAAGGACCAGGGACTGCAGGGATTAGAGGAGGCCCTTGACTGCCTGAGCAAAACGCAGGGCAGGGAGGCCTCCCACAGTCTTGTCAAACACAGGTCACCCTGGAAGGAGCCTGAGGAATACCGATTCTCTCTCACCTGATTTCAAATTCTGTTTGAAAGAAATGATATTTGCAACCAGTGGACAGGGGTGACATGTGAGGGGAGGTGACAGAGGCTACAAACTAAATCCAAAACCATTCAGCTGTCAGACCTCAGAGTTTCTAAATACTGGATATAATGGCGCTTATAAAATTAGCAAACCCCAAAGAAACACAAACCTTGTATTTCTAACTTTGTGAATACCCTGAAGTGCTATTCCTTGGCATTCCTTATGTCAGAATTCATTCAAAAGGAGAATATCACAAAGTTTAATTATAGGATAAATGAGTTATATTTGTGCAGCCTAATTTAGTGGAGTGCTCTAGAAAATGACAGACAAATTCATAAGGCACGGTTACAACAAAGTAGGATCCCAAGGCTCCCTAAGATGAGAACATAAATATATGATGTTATTGCGATCAAGCTAGAAAACAGAAATCCTACCAGAAGAAAAAAAATCTAAAAACCTTAATCACGAACAGAGCTATCCCGTTCTGTTGGTTCTTTAGTATTACCTCAAAGTAGCATGAATGGTTCTCAGAGTAGCTTCGTTTCTCTGGGAAATTAATACCATTATAAAGTAAGCGTATGCACAAAACTCTTTAATATTATTTAGCACTCACTATTTCTTAAATGCAACATGCTACTCGATAACAAGGTATCAACCACCACACATGGTAGTGAAGTATAAAAATGGAGGCTGGGAAACAGAATCAGGATCACTTAATAGCTACAGACCCCTGATAAGAACCACTTGAAGCTCATTTATTTTGTCAGCAAAATGAATTCATTCATTACAAAACTTACTGTAATATGTGTCAGACACTATTAAGAACTAGGCCTCAAACATGAAAGACAAGGCCCCTTGCCCTCATGGAGCTTGTATTTTAGCAGGTAAGACAAATTATAGAAAGTAACATTAGAGAGAAAGTTCTATTAGAAAGGGTAAGACAGCATAAAGGGATTAAAGTTTGTCTGAAATACGGATGACAGGATACTTTTCCCAACAGGGTGGTCGGGGAAAGCTTCTCCAAGGAAGCCAAATTTGAGCTGAAACCTGAATGAAGCAAATTAAGGGAAGACAAAGAAAGCAGTCAAGGCAAAGGGAATATATCAAGTGCAAGGCAAGTAAAAACTCAGCGTGTTCAAAAAATAGCAAAGGTCAGTCTGGAGGAGCAAATGAATAAACACTGGGTGGAAGGCGAGGTTGGAATATGGATTTTTTCTTTTTCTTTTTTAGTGTGATGCTAAACCACTGGAGGATTTTGAAAAGAAGAGTGACATGATTCATGATTCATGTTTCAAAGGATTACTGTGGTTCCTCTGTGGAGAACAGGACAGAGCAAGGAAACTACAGAAACAGAAAGAACTTAGGAAGCATCAAGAGTGGTCCAGATGAAATATGACAGAGGACTCAACTAAAGAGCCAGCAGTACCACCACCTCTGTCAGAGGGCTGGAATTCCCCACTTCAACCCCTTGCCTTTAAAAAAATCTACACAAGGCCAGGCACGTAATCCCAGCACTTTTGGGAGGCCGAGGCAGGTGGACTGCTTGAACTGAGGAGTTCAAGACCAGCCTGGGCAACATGGCAAAACCCCATCTCGACAAAAAATACAAAAATTAGTCAGACACGGTGGTGCATGCCTATATCCCAGCTACCCAGGAAGCTGAGGTAGAAGGACTGCTGGAGCCCAGAAAGCCAAGGCTGCAATAAGCCAAGACTGTGCCACTGCTCTCCAGCCTGGGTGACAGAGTGAGACCCTATCTTAAAAAAAAATTACACAAAGTGCCTGAGGAAAACAGAGGCTCCATCAATATTACTCATAGCTCATTCCTGCTTGAAATGCTTTGAGAACATCTTGCTGAAACTCATCTGTAAAGACAGGACATCAAATGGACAAAGCAAAATGCCACAGGGAAAAGGAGGAGGGACCTACACTCTCAAGGACAGTTTAGGAATATATCCTTGCCAGGATCCATGGCCCCCATTCCTGCCATGCACTCATGGCCAAGTCTCAGAAGAAGAACACTGAAAACTTTTCCAACAGCAGGTGCCCACCTGTTGCCCAGGGAGCACCACCAGTCTGACGTGTGGGGGTGGAGGGGGGTGATGAGGTGCTGCTGCCATCATACCCTACTCCCACTTGCCGCCACTTTGGGGATGTCAGTTCTAAAGGAAGCAAGTTGATCAGTCCCCAGAAGCTCGCATTCTTGGCCACACGACCACTACCTGTCATCAGGTGTTGGTGACATCCAAATTGGTTGACTAAAAGAATGGCATGCCCTCTGTCTTGGGGCAAAGAGAAGCTTAGAAGTTCGGTTTGACTTGTTCTGTCTTTGCTGTGGTTTCTAGACACAAGGAAAAGGCAGTCAGCTTCGTGCCATACAACACAAAATGTTTCCTTTTCAATCCCCATTTCATCTAACATCAAGATTGGCAAACTTTATCTGTAAAGACTCAGATGGTAAATATTTTCAGCTTTGTGGGAAATATGGTTACTACTGCAACTACTCCGTTTTTTCTTTTTTTTTTTCTTTTTTTTTTTTTTGGAGCACAAAAGGAGCCATAGACAATACATAAAGAAATGGGAGTGACTATGTTTCAACAAAACTTTATTTACAAAAACAGGCAGCAGGCCAGATTTGGCTCACAGGCTGTAGCTTGCCAACCACTAGTCTAACATAACCTTTTAATACAGTTTTCCAGAGGTTCACACACCCAAGACATCAAAAAAAACCAGATTAAGAACCCGATTTAGTAGAAGAAACTCATGCCAGCATACAATTACAGTGATATAACAGGTGCTATAAATAGAAACATTTCAAAAGTGTTATGGCCTAACAGAAGAGAAAGAAAGAGAAGGAAGAAAAGTTGCCAGAGACTACAAAGGCTACCCAGAGAAAGTAAAATTTATGAATTTCAAAAACCACGTAGGAGCTGACTAGGAAGACAAGAGATAAAGTCACTCCAAGGAGGGGAGAGGATGTACAAAGGCACAGAACTGAACAAACACGGCGTATTCAAGGACTAACGGGCCATGGCTTCAGCATAGGGAACACGGGCATAAAAGAGTGCCAAGGAAAAGCCTTTATACTCTAGACCAATGGGGCCCATGAAAGGATTAATAACACCTCTGTCCCATGTGCTTTCTGTACGTGGTTGGTGACGGTCAGGGAAGACGATCATAAACAACTGTTTTATATAACACTAATGATCATTAGTCTTCATATATCCCCTGAGCAGTGAGGTCATCCCTGACCATCCTAAATGAAGTATGAGCTCTCCTACCCCAACTCTCCTTATTTATCTTGTCCTGCTTTATTTTTTTCATAGCATCATTTACTATCTGACACATATTTATTCATGTATGTCTATTTAATACAATACAGTATACAGTATACCTGTATGTATATATACAATTCTAAGAGTATATATTTATATATTTATCTGAGTTCCCCTTTCCTCCCAACTGTTACATAAGCTTCCTGAGAGGTGGGAACCTATTTGTTTTATTTAATGCTACATCACTGCCTAAAGGTGTGTCCTGTTGTTTCAGGTGCTCAATAAATGTTGGCCAAATGAATGCAAGAATTCCTCTCTGAGCTCTCTTTCTGTAAACAATCTTTCTTTTTTTGTTGTTTTTGAGATGGAATCCCACTCTGTTGCCCAGGTTGGAGTGCAATGGCACAATCTCAGTTCACTGCAACCTCTACCTCATGGGTTCAAGTGATTCTCCTGCCTCAGTCTTCCCAGTGGCTGGGGTTATAGGTGCCTGGCTAATTTTTTTGTATTAGTAGAGACGGAGTTTCACCATGTTGGCCAGGCTGGTCTTGAACTCCTGACCTCAAGTGATCCGCCCACCTCCTCGGTCTCCCAAAGTGATGGGATTATAGGCGTGAGCCACCACGCCCGGCCTGACAATCTTTCTACAATTCATCTTAAATACTTAAGATGACTGGATGAGAAATTAATTAAAAGATCTAGAGTCTAATGGTCTGAGTAAATTTTCAGCTCAGTTGTCCTAAAGAAGTCACTTAAACTATCACTAAAACTCAAAAAGACTAATGACAAGAAGAGCACCTAACAGCTACACCCCTATTTATTTAACCCAGGGGCTTTTCCTATATCTGTCTCAGCTGGAAAATACTAAGATAGTATCCACGTCCCTCAAAAGAAAATGCATTCTTGAAACTAGCCGACAAAGCCATTTTTATAAATCTTTCCTTAAAAGATACCTCAAAGTAATCTCAAGCAACATGAATAGAAATCCACCAAGAAATTTATCGACTTTTACATAAAGTCATTCCAGATATAGACTTAGGTTGACTTCACTGTTAGAAAATATTAAAGGATTTTATTTGGCATTTAAGGTTACTTTTTATTTAAACTAGGCTAATCTTTTGCAGATAAAGATACTGGCCAATGAAATCCTTATAACCTGTCGTCTTCTTTTTTAATCAGATTATGTGTATATTCCTGCCAAAAGCATACCCCTTTCTCAATGCCAATACAAAATTATTATTTTAAATACTACTACCAGTCACAGCCCAAATTCATACTGTCTTCCAGCTTCATAATTTTGCAACACTAAGATACAGGATAATTCTTAAAGATGTCCAGGCACCACCTATTTGGTCCATTAAAACAAAGCCAGCAGATGGCGCTCAACAAATCTACTCGAGTTCTATGTCTATGGAGTAGTTTTAGAGATTGTTCTAACAGGGGGATTTCAGACAGAAAAGAAATTAAACTACTCAAGTTTGGATATCCTTTAATGTATGGTTCCTTTAATGAGAAATATTTCTTAAAAGGAAGAGAGTGTTGAAAAATTTTAAGAGTATAAGTTTTTCTTGTTTCAATGTACAATCCTCCCTCTCAAGTCTACTTTTGTCAAGCAAAGCTAAATTGTTCAGATGGTGCTGGCTTTCCCACTGGCTTTAAAACACAAGTGCGCGCACACACAGAGAGCGAGAGCAAAAGAGAGAAAGAGAGAGATGCAGGGAGAGGGGGAAAGGGAGGGAGAGAGAGAGAGAGAGCAATTCAGAGCGAGAGAGAGCGAGAGCGAGACAGCAAGAGAGAGAGCGAGAGACAGCGAGAGAGTCTCCACCTCTGAAAAGTGTTTCACAACTCTCTGGAACTGGTAGAATTATTAATTAGGTCAATACTTAAAGAGACATTCTCTCTTTTGCTAACAAGACCAGATATTTGGCTAAAACGCAGACACATAAGGATTTTTATTTTTATTTATTTTTGAGACAGGGTGTTGTGCCCTGTCACCCAGGCTGGAGTACAGTGGTACGACCATGGCTCACTGCAGCTTCAAACTTCCAGGCTCAAGCAATCCTCCCATCTCAGCCTCCCAAATAGCTGGGACTACAAATTTACCCCACCATGCCCGGCTAATTTTTTTTTTTTTTTTTTTTTTGTAGAGACGGGGGTCTCACCATATTACCTAGGCTGGTCCCGAACTCCTGGGCTCAAGCTCTCCTCCCACTTCAGCCTCCCAAAGTGCTGCGATTACAAGCACAAGCCACTGCACCCAGCCTTTATAAATGTAATGCAAGAGTTGGAAGTGATTAGATAAAATCAATCTCTCTGGCTCCCCATTCCTCATTCCTTTCCCTCTCCTCTCTCAGAGAGCAGATGGTTGAAGATTATACTCAGCTACTTGGTTGCTGATTGAAAAGGTGACATTCTGTCATTAAAATCTAAAGATTTGACTTCTGTTCTCATCTATATCTTACAGTTATTCACCTAGCTTTCTTGGTTATTTATTACCCTCAGTTCTCTTGTTTTTTCTCCAAAGTCATCAATTAAGTTGGGACTCCAGGCATCTAAGCTGGCCTCCACACACTAGGAAGCACAGTCTTCAAAATACAATCTGATCAAGCCACTCTCCTGATAAAGCCCTATGCCTGAGCATGTCCCTTCAACACATAGCACACAAAGCCCCCGACAACCTAGCCCTCGCTGACCCCTCCAGCATCATCTCCCTCACAGAGCCTCTCCTCAAACGCTTTGCTACAACCATACCAAGCCACTGAGAATTCATGAACACACGTTCAAGGTTCACTCTTTCTACCTGTCTCACTACTTGGCCATGCTGCTCCCTTTATCTGTCACACTGATGATTAGAGTGAGAGTAAAGCATGAAAGACAATGCCTTTCTTTTCTAAGTAGAAACCTGGGCCCCTTCCTCAGAGGAAGGGCCTCCTTACCTGATCTAATACATACTATGCCTCACCTACTACAGGCAGAGCAAGGTCCCCTCTGATTCCATGAGTCCATCAGGTTTGCACAATGGGTATCTCTGCACCAGCAATGCCTAAGTCAGGGAGCCCAGCAGGTCAAGTTGAATCACCTCCGGTCACATATCATTCCTAACCCAGGGTACAACATGCTGAGACCACGGAAAAGAGACATTCAAAGTTGGTCAGTGGGACACTGTCAACTACAAGATTAAGAAGGGAAGGTACCAATACTGAATGGACAGCACTGCTTTAGGGGCTGTAGCACCAGAGGAAGACCACAGGCTTTGAAATCACATGACTCAGAATATCAGCTTCCCTTGTTAGCAGCTGTGTGTTTAAAACAGCTGATTCTTTTAGGAGCTACCTCAAATTCCCTGTAAGAACTCCTACATTGTAAACTCTAGGAGGATGGAAATCATTATAATCCCATATCCGAAATGCATGAAATAATGGCTCTTGCATCAAATGCTTACTATTTGCCAGGACTGTTTTAAATGTCTTACACAAATTAAGGTTGCCATTTAATCCCCTTACCACGATATAAAGTAAGTACTAAAGTATTTTAACAAGGTATGCCAAGTACGTAGCATACACTAGGCACAAAGAAAATGTTCCCATCCATTCCCAAGTAAATAGAAACATCCCACATTTCCGAATCTCCATGTCTCTACCTCTCTTTTAATCTCTTCTAGTAAAACATACTATTTCTCAAACAGAGCCAAATAAAGTATGGTAATAAAATTGATTACTTTTTGATTTTACTTAATAATAGGTGAAGAATTTTTAACTAAATGGCAAATAAGTCTTACAAAAGAAACTGTCTAAAAGGTGTCATACAGAAATTTAGGAGAAGAAATTCCATCCAATTAACAGTAAACCAGCTTTTTCGTAAAACTGGTTAAGCTTTCTAATTTCTAACAAATAGTTACATGAGTATCAAACAACCCACAGTACTTAACCATAAAAGTAATCAGAAGAAAATTATATCATTTCAGATATTATCACTTTTCTTATCTAGTATTACCAGTAAAACCATTTCACAAAAATACATTTTTTAAGTTTTCCTTTTTAAGTGTCGACATTTTTTAAAGAAATAAGTCAACTTTATGAAAATCTTTCTAAGGGATATTACACATTTCCAGGCCTAAGAAGGCCTACTGATAAAGGTGAGCAGGAATATCAACTGAGCAACTGATATGTATTAAGATTTTTACATGTAGGAATGACATACTTAACTGCTGCAGATTAAATTACATATGTTAAATGCTTCTCAACGTAACTGATGTTTAGTAAGCATTCAATAATTGCCAACTATAGCTGTCACTTTTTAAATCACATGTAGTGCTCAAGAAAAATCCTGTAATATACATACTACCCTATATTATAGAATTTTTAAGATGAAGACTCTAAGGCTCCCACAGCAGGGCAGGAATTTAAAGCCATGTCTACTTGACTCCTAAGCCCATACACTTTCTCTATGTGGGTTCTCAAAGTGTTGGATCATCTGGGAACTTACCAGAAATGCAATTTTTCACCCCTGTCCCAAACCTAGTAAATCAGAAACTCTGGGGTGTGGCCCAGCAATCTGGGTTTTAATAAGCCCTCCTGGTGACCCAAATGCATGCTCAAGTTTGAGAACCAGTGACCCCACAGCACCATGCTCCACTGTACCAGTTACCACAAAGGTCTAGTGTCTATCCCTAAATAGTTCCCCTTCTTCCCAACAAATTCCACTTTTCAGTGTGTCCTTCTGACTTTAATAATCTCACCAACATCCTTATTTACAAGTCCTAGGCAACCTGCACCACGCAGGGTTAAGAGCTGACACAGAGGAGAAATACACTGACATTATTAAAAGCCTAGGTTTCTGAAGAAAGGTCTAGTTTGAATTCTAACTCTCTTCTTACTAGCTGCATAACCTCAGCAAGTGACAAAAGTTCTCTGACACTTTCTTCGGCTTTAAAATGTAGAAAACAATAGTTATCTCACGAGACCATTAAGATGATTAAATGAGAAAAATGAATGTAGGACATATAGCATAGTGGATAAGTACTAGCAGGTATGGAATAAACGGAGGCTTAAGATCAGCATTTGAACACAATACGCATTTCCGCCAACCTCTACTGCATACAAATGCACACTATATATACGGTATGGCAAATGAAAAATCAACATTCCATACTCACCAGAAAAACTGAAATCTCAGTACACCATTTTTAAAAACACTCATCTCCGTCTCATGGTCAAGGAGAAGAATTACTTTGTATTCTGAGACTTAGTAAGATATGGGCAACACATAATCATGAGTATATGGTGGCAAGAATATAATAAACTTCACAGGGATCTGGAAAATGAGGATTTGTGGAGAAACAATACTGGCTATAAAAAATACCCACGGTTGTAGCTTCTTAATATTATGCTGCCTAGGATCCCTAAACCATACAAGATAGGACAAACTACGCAATAATACACTTTACTCAAAGTAGAATTTAGGAACACAAGAGGTGACTGAGAAGAAAATGGTGTTCACGAGTGACAGTAGGTGAAGATCATCCCTGGCCTTCTTTAATTCCAGAAGATGACAGGAATGGTAGGAAATGCTCCCACAATCAGATTGGTGGGTCCCATGAACCAAAAAAGGACTGTACCATCGCCTGAGCAGTAAGACAAAACTCACATTTCCTTCTGTGGACATAACAAAGAGAGACAGCTGAGAATTCCACCCCAGCCGCCAGATGCTCTGTATATCACATGGGGTCAACAGTTAATCCAGACACAGAGCCTTGTGAAGGGCTCCAAAGACACAAGAGCCAATAGCTCTTTCCTGGTTTAAAAAGGGTAACAAACAATCAAATTTCTGTGAGTACAGGTGAAATTCTCTATACTTAAAGATAAATACCCTAAGTTACAGCTCCCACATAAAAGGATCCAAAAGGAAATAAGCAGAATCTCTGGGGGGAAAATGTGTCTGAATGAGGAAAAAGTACTAAAGATTTGCATCACCAACCCATCAAACAATCAATAAATTCATGTATCTTCCAGAAAAATATAATTTCTACCTCCCTGCTGATATAAATAAATGTTCCCAATGTTCTACTTGAAGGGAGCTATTTATAGATTTCTGAATTATAGATTCAGTGGGCTGACTTCACAAAGCTAGCTAACAGTCTCATCTCAGGTGACAGAGTTTCCAAAGACAGCAATGAAAATCTTATCATCAACATACTAAAACTTTAAAATATAAATCTTCCTGTCTCAAACCTAATTCATAGGTTTGTCGAATAAAATGAGATTCATGTAGTAAGAAGCAAACACAGAGAGTTCCAAGTAAACACCCACATACCACACAGAAGTACTAGGATACTGTGGTTGAAGTTCAGTTTTTCACCCAGTATCAGTTCCAGGTTTTCACTAGGAGAGTACCTCTTAGAGGCTCTACCCAAAGATCAAAGCAAAGTGACACATTGTCCCAGATCACAAAATCCCCGTGTGGCTTCATTTATTGGTTGATGAACTACAATAACCTTCCCTTTGGGATCATAAATCCTAACCAAAAAGAAAATCATCTTTGGCAAATCAGACATTTATAATCATCCATGTATGAGGCAACACCCGTTCCCAAAGAACAGCTTTAATTATACTTGGAAACAATAAAAAAACACTAGCATTATAATGTACAAAGTACTGTGATAGAAGCTGAAGTAAAAATGAGAGCAATAAAATAATAATTCAAATACAAAGTCCCTGCCCTCAAGGAACATAATAAATGAGAAAGGCGTGCATACAAATGAGCATCTGAAGTGCTCAAGCTCTTATAAGAAAGTCCGCACAGAGTAGCTGGGGCATGGGAGTAGGAGTGATGGATCCACAGGAGGATGAAAGCTCAGAAGAGGCTCCACAGAGACAAGTGGCAGGAAACGAATCCTGAAAGATGAGCACTTTTCTTTACGCATATGCTGGGGATTGGAGGGGCTCGGGGGTGTGGTTCAGAGACAGGAAGAGATGCCCTAACAGTTTCACATGGCTGAAGGCTAGCTTACATAGAGTTGGAATTGGTTTACCCAAAGTACCAATGACTCAGCGTGGGATCCATGGCTAGGGATTTTTAAACTCCAAATACCATCAAAATACTGCTTTCATTTATGCTGTCCAAAAATCAGTCTCAGCAGCCCGTCTACAACCTCATTTCAAAACCTGCTGTTCTTACCAATTCCATTTGCATCATAATCTGTGCTGCTGCTGCTGCTGCTCCTGCAAAGCATATGGGGCTTTTATTATCTACAATCATAAAAGGAAAAACTGGTGAAAAATTCTAAGTGACATAAAACTATCATGAAAAAAATGTGAAGTGTTAACTCCCTTAATTGTCCACTGAAAATCACTGCTATCTCTTACAAGAGATACCCAACCCTGTACTCAATAGTACACACCTTGATATTATTCTGAGTCAGTAACATAGTGATAATTTATTCAGGAAGCTAACCATTAAAAAAGAAAAGCCATAGATGTGTCCTTTTGAAATAACATCTTACTTAATACATATACTTTCCCATGCATCTTCACAGGCAACCGCTGCTGATGGGTTATGCAGTCAGCCGTGTTGAAAAATATAAATGTACCCACACAGTTCTAATTGAATTCATAGAAGGCTTTTTAAAACTATCCTTTTTATTCATTTGGTTTATATGCTTAAACTTTGGAGTGCATCAGAATCACGTGAAGGGCTTATTTTAAAGTGACTTTTTGGGCCCCACCCTCAGGCATTTAGGTCTGGGATGGGGCCTAAACATCTGCATTTCTACCAAGTTCTTAGTGGTGCTCATGTCCCTGGCTGCGGGTTGCAGACCTCACATTGAGCCAGTGCCCTAGAGGAGTCCAGGTGGCAGTCATTCCAGGTCACCCCACACACCAATTACCACTGAGAGTAAGCAAGTTTTATACGATGTATGTCTTACATATGAAAAAGAGATGGCAAATGGAGTTCAATGCTAAAGACAACCTCTAAGTGTAGATGTGATGTAAGCATCAAGCTTCAAATGACCAGAACAAGAAAGGATTGTATCAACCTGAGGAGCTGATAGTGAAACTATCCTCACGTGCAGAGATGAAATGGGAAGAGCAAAAGTTTCTAGTTCGAATCACCGCTTCACCACTTTCTAACTATGTTCCTTCATCTATAAAATGGATCTCATATGGGTGAGGAGATAAAGTAAGTTACCTTACAAGGAAGGTGTTCAGTAAAAGGTAGTTGCTACCTAAGCTAACAAGGGAAAGAGCTCTCAGCACAAGTATTTATGCAGAAGATGCAAGACGAAGCCACAAAATGTAACTTTTACGCGCTTTCAAACTATGTCAAAATAAAGGAGGAAGGTCTCTTTTTAAAACTACCTATATCTAAAGTTTTATCCATGATCTGGCTCATTGTGATTGATATATATATATGATGTGAGATATATATCTCACCTTAATCCTTACTACCACACTCTAAGGTTGTTGTAAAAACATGACTTCTCCGTCAGGCTTCCAAGGCAGCTCCTCCTCCTCTAAACTGTTTGCTCCTCCAAACTGTTTGCTCCCTCTGTCCCCCACACTAAAACCTTCAGTGGCCATATCTGTGGCTCTCTGATGCTTTCAGTCATTCTACCAGACAAAATCCATACGGTCTTCCTTCGGAACAGCCTCATCATCCCCAGATCTCATTCTGTATGCTGTAACAGTGAAGTGATAGGCCTACTTACTTGATAGCCCGTCACTGCTCTCCTTCTACTCTCTATTTTGGGTATGACTTTCATCATGCTACTATTTGCCTGGTCAAAATATCTCCAGTTGCTCTTCACACTGTTATCCTGTGTAAAACCCCATATTTCCTTTATCAGTGCTGACCAACAGAATTTTCTGCAGTGATGGAAATATTTTCTAACTGCACTCAATATGGTAGCCACTAACTACGTGTAGCAACTGAGCACTATTTGATGAAGTGAATTTTTAAATTTATTTCACTTTTAACAGCCACATGTGGCTAATGTCTACATTACTAAACAGAGCAGCTATATATAATCTCATCTCCAGGTATCCTTCAATGTGAACTGCCCACCCTGGTCAAGCAAAGTCTCTCCCCACAACTGATAACACTCTTCCATGCCTTACTCCAAAGACTGTGCTTCCTCCTCTCACTCTGCTCTTCCCAGTCTCCACAGCCTATCTATATCCAGGCTGGTAGAACCCCCATCTTTTCTGAAGGCTTCCCAACCACATCTGCCAATATTTCATTCCTCTCCCTGCCATGAACAATCACTGTGTGCACAGCTCATCTAGCACTCCAATAGGTATTGCTAGCACTGTAATTTATCTCCTCATGCATCTGAGCCCCTTCCTCCCCAGTGAAAGAATATATTCCCCGCCGGGCGCGGTGGCTCAAGCCTGTAATCCCAGCACTTTGGGAGGCCGAGGCGGGTGGATCACAAGGTCAGGAGATCGAGACTATCCTGGCTAACATGGTGAAACCCCGTCTCTACTAAAAATACAAAAAACTAGCCGGGCGCGGTAGCGGGCGCCTGTAGTCCCAGCTACTTGGGAGGCTGAGGCGGGAGAATGGCGTGAACCCGGGGGGCGGAGCTTGCAGTGAGCCGAGATCGCCCCACTGCACTCCAGCCTGGGAGACACAGTGAGACTCCGTCTCAAAAAA